>NC_084987.1:18055547-18355547 GCF_963691925.1 Scomber scombrus
AACCAGGCTATTGAGTGAGCTTGAGTAACTACGTTGAACAGATTTCTTGTTGTTACAAAAAGTTGCAAAACTACAGTAGATTTTATGAATAATTTGGAATAGTGCACATTCACAATATTCATATTGATGCATGTTGAATGAGGGTGTGTGGCATCACATTTACCAACATGTGCACCAACCGCCTCTGCAGAAAACTCAGATGTGTTATGCAACGCTTGCATGTAGCCACATTGCTCTTCTTAACGTATGAAATTGCAGACTCAGCAAATTAAAAGCCTGTGCACTCAGTAAAACGGATTAAGTCTAACAATATTGACATTGCCCACTTCATAATGATACACATTCCTGCTGGTTGACTCTGCACAAACAATACAGGCTGTGGCTAACCGGCAGGGGAAAAAAAAGGCCCTGTCATTGTTTGGTCCCGGTGCATGCTGGGAGACAAAACGGTGGTCATGAGATGAGCCAGACAAAGACTGGACATTGTGTTGAACCTTCTTCACCTCGGTGTCCCTCAACTTCACCTGTACGGTCCTGCATGGAAATCTTCCTCCTGCAGCAGGATCATCTGCTTGCTTGAGGAGGCTAAGCGCCACAGTTTTGAAAATACACCGGGGTTTGGCAGCAGCTGGGGCTTGAGATTAGGCCCTTTGGTTCCTTAGCAACACCGCTGATTGGTAAGATTAGAGAAAAGTGGGATTATGCATAACGAGGCGTTCGGGGACAGGAGGGGAAAGTGTTAGGAAGTGTTTACTGGTGGCACATCAAGAGGATTCTCCTGACAGGAGTCATTAGTGACTGAAGTTACTGAGGATAATTGATCTGTGAGCTCAGGCAGGCTACAGGCTTAATGAACTGTGGTGGGAACATGTGTCATGTAAGGACACCTTGATAATACATCAACACAACACTGATGTTCTGACAAGAAACTAGATAGTTTTTCGGGGATTATTAGCTATCAAAATCTAGTGAAAGAGTTTAAATTGTTTTCCTGATCTTTTAAGCTGCAGTACATTCAAATGATGCAATGTTCTGACTCTTTTCCAACTTTGTGAAATGAAATAATGTATATATAAATGTAATACCCCTCTTCCTCCCAGATGATTAACTGACTAATTAGTCAGAAGGGTCTCGTTTGATTACGTCATCTTTAGTCAATTATTTGTCTTTATTGTCTTTTGAGCAATTAACTTAGTTGTCAGTCATTTGTGGGAAATGATACGTCTCTGGCATCACATCTGGTCTTTAATAAGCGCTGGATTCCCAGCATTCACTGGGGGACAGTAATACTAGAGAAACTACTTTATAGATTTAAATACATCAACTAATAACGTTGTTTGTCGAGCTTAAGTTAATAAAGCACCCAACTATCAAGTCCACAGTCATGACATTCACATTCAATATTTAAGAACTGTGCTTCATGAACTCTTAAGACCTCTGTATTTCTGTTCATCATACAGTCAACAGTACAAGTGAGGAACAAGAAGAAAGAGGAAAAAGGGTAAAGCACGAGCAACACGTAGCCTAGTTTATTGTTACTTTAGTAAACTTGAACGCTTGAATGTAGCTACAAAAGTATACAGCTTCATTCCTGCAAGATAAAAACACGCCTATCATAATCACACAAACTGTGACAGTTGTCTCACAGAAAAGTAGCAGACGGATCTAAATCCAGAAGTGGAAGTCTAACTGTTAATGATTTAGGAACAAAGCACACGTTTACCTTCACACACACACACACACACACACACAAGAGCACATGAATGATACTTTTGTGTGGCGGCTGAGCGTTGGCAACCTCTGTGAAGTGACATTTAGCTCATGGTTTCATGTGTATATGAAAGATGTCAGCCACACATCCACCGCTGCTTTGTTCTTCTCTTGTCTCTGTTAGACGTCTCTATCATGCAACACCCAGTATGCCAGAGACATTCACATCCGCCCCTTTACTCCACAGGGTTCTCTGCCCTTTTCTGTACATTTAAGAGTCTCATCAGACCAACCTTTTGGTCTCTCAGACCCTCAGTCGGCCGTTTCGAATAAATGATTCTGCAACACTTCAAATGAAACTGGCACTGTTGTAATCGGTAGCTACATCATCCAGCTGTGTGCCAATGCATCCACTCACATGTAGATTTGTTCGCCTATCTGTCCAAAGCATTTTGAATCTTCCTTTAGAAACAAAATATCTTTTCATGCAAAGCTTGAACACAATTTGATGCAAACCAGCGTCACTAACTCTGCACGTGGAGCACTTCTAGTAGCCATTTCTATTTTCATCCTCCACCATTTCCTCAGTGTTGATTATTCAAAGCTAGCAGTTACCTCAGTGGATAAAAACACCTGTACATTGTGTATCTGGATACTTTTAAGCGTTTATACTTTATTATGTAATGAGAACATTACAGCGAGCGAAGCTGCTCTGCATTGTCAGGCTGCGACTGGGACTTTTTGTCTGTCGAGAACTGACTGCAAACTTCCTTTTTTGGGTGAGAGCGAGATGATTCATATCCTTTAGACAGCGAAACCACACACACACACTGCAAAGATGAAGCGCAACCCATCATTTTAATGTTCTACCGTTGCAGCTTAACCAAACTTATAATTTTTAAAGATGCTTCAGTGGCAAAAAAAGGCATTTGGATGGCATTATTGTCAGTAGATAAAATCATGCTGGCTCTCAGTGAGTTAAGGAAACTGTGCTAACAATTTGAGGAAGTGTTGCACCAAGAGCTCTTGGCAGAACTGTTGCAATGCAGAGGAACACCGACCTCAACAGAAAAAAGACAGAAGGAGGCAAGAAAGGGAAAAAAAAGCAATCAGATGGCAATCAAATGCAGGCAAGAAAAGGAACTAGAAAGATGGAGCAAGCTCATGTTAATCAACTGAGTGAAAAGCTTTTGGCCTCGGATCAAGCGGTTAACAGCTTTTTTTACAACCAAGATAACATTTGCTGGACACCTATCACAGAGATTATTAAAATCAGTAAAGATGACTAATCTGACGAAAAAAGAAAGTGTGCAACGGAGAGATGTGGCTGTGAGAGAATAAGAAACAAAACACGATTCTATCCCAGGAAGGACCGGCACAAATAGGAAGCTTTAAAAATAGCCGGTGAGAAATCCCTGCGTGTAATGGCAGGAAGCTGCGAGTGAATGGTACAGCCAAGGTGCCAGATGAAAGGTCAGGGCTTATTCCTCTGCTCAAGAGGAGTTTCAGCCACATGCCCAGATTCAGTCTGCCTCCCGGGGCAACAGCCGCAGTGGAAGTGATGTACTCTGCACAGTGCTGGATTTCAGCTTCATAGTGGTTTTCTTAAAAAGGACACCAACAAAGTGACGTTATGAACATGTTAGATAAGAATCCAACCAACTTGAAGGCTTAAAAGACAAACATCAGGAGTGAAAAATGAAAGCTAATTTATGATTATATAAAAGCAATAACGACATTCAATGTTTCCCAGCACTAGAGCCCATCGTTTATGGGAGGATGTAGTTGTGAAGGCCGCTGTTGAGGCTCAAGAAGGTCATGTTCTGGCTGAGGAGGATCGCACAATGTAAGGAAGACACTAATCATTACTAGCCAACACTAGCTCACAATCCTGCACCTATCTGCCTAAGCTGAAGAGAACAGAAGAGCTCACTGATGCGGTCTTAAGACATGAAACATGAAAAATAGTAGTTCTCATTGGTCCTTTTTACATTTATAATATACACCTTGACTTGCATCTAATTTAAGTACATGCCAATATGTGAAACATTTTATGGTGCAGGCCTCTGACTTTGACCCTCGCATTCTCTCACTGTGAGCTGTTTGGACATGTTTGAGGCTGATTATACTGATGCCACGGAAATACCTAAAGTGAAAATATTTTCTACGGTGATGATTTCATTTATTCCACCTCCTTGAGGCCTACTCAAGATCGACCAGCTCAGACCAGAGAAACTGCAAAATGACACATCCGGCCCACATCTGAGGCTGCAGAATCTAGAGGTTCAAGTGAAGCAAATAATAATAAAAAAAGACTGCAATAAAATAAAAAAAGAAGTCATTTCTGAAAGGTTTCCAGGAAGAAGAGATGAAGAAAATCAAAAATAGACTCCTTTAGGGCATTTATCACAGAAACAGGAAGGAAAGGTCGAGTGCTGTATTTGACAAATCATTTATCCGCCCTTCAGCCAAACCCACAGTTCAACTACCAACACAATAAAATCACATAAAACTGATTATGTCCCTTGAAGCATATTTGATCTGAGCTGTTGTGAAGATGTAAGCCGTGCACACTTCTTTCAAAAAGGTCTAAAATGGAGGCTGACTTAAGGTGTGAGCCCTCCAGGCCAATTCAAACTGAAAAAGACAGTTGAGATCCAGGAAGTGGCAGGCTTTCTTTCCTCTTTGAGGCACTACCACATGACGCCTGGGTTACAAAGTAGACGAGAAATACTCATCTAATTAAACTTTCGACCCTCTAATCTATGCATTAACGGGAGTATTAAGAGTGAATTTATTTAGTGACATTACAGTTACCTAACAGCCAATGCTGGCAGCTCAGATCAGACTCAGTTCCCGGAAATGAATAAGCAATGATTGCTTCTTCACTCCTCAGCGCCGCCTGACAACTTCAAAATGACTTTACAATAAGTTGTTAGTTAGAAAGTTAAAGATACTAAAACTGCCACAGCAAGAAGATGACTTGAGATTTTTTCCCCCTCACTACAGGAAGTTGTTTTTTTTGTGTTTTTTCTGGCAAGCACATTTCTCCTTTCATGGATTCACGCCTGTGCGGTAACTTAGCCAAGTTAGCTCAAATTTCCTTCTGAAACGCTGAAGAAACTTGCAAACTACGCCACAGAAACTTCGGGAAAGTGTGTGCCAGCCGTATAAAACAAGTTATTTAAAAAAGTTTAGCAAGTGTTTCATCAACTCTTACCGTTACACTGCTGCTCGGCTGGGACAGTCTCCTATAGGCGCTGCTGAAAGGGACTGAAGTAAAAGGCTGGAGCCGGAGGGACGATCAACGAACAAACTATCGCGACAGTTTAGCCCTAACCTTTCTGAGCAGCGAATTCCCGCGAACAGGAGTGACAACGTCCGGGGAGCTCCTTTAAAAATAAAAAGTAAATAAATTATACTCAGACCGTTTTTTTAAATTTCAATTTCCACTGTTCCAAAATGTATCTTTAAAAAGACAAGGGCTGCAAGTTAAGCTCATTATTAACCGTCGTTATTTGGTCCAAACAATGTCCGAAAATAGTGAAACAATATTTATCACTGGTTCTCTAAAGCTCAAGATGGCCCCCCTAAATGTTTTCTTTTGTCCACACAACCAAAATTACAAAAGACAAGAGGAACTAGAAAACATTCATACTGAGAAGCTGGGGCCAGGAAGTTTGTCTTAAAAATTACTCAAAACAATTAATCGATTATCAAAATAGTTTCCAATTGATTTATTAGTTGACAGCTAATCACTTATTGTTGCAACTCTAAAATAGACACAGGGTACAGAAGTACAAATTGCCTATTCACACATTTGCTTCAGGGCAATATAGAGGTACTTTTTACTTTACTTCATCTGGCAAGTGTAGGCTATAACATTAAAGATTAAGATTAATCTCTAATTAATCATACTTTTTTTTTGTAATGATCGATTGCTGTAAACTACCCATCGTATATTAAATGGTTAAAAAGTAGTTGCACATTGACCGACTGCAACATTAAAATGCTGTTTAATTGATCAGTAAAACTAGGAGAAAATAATAGCACTCTGAAAGTAGACATTCTGCATAACTTTTACTTTGATATATTTTACTGACTGTAAAGCTTACTGCATTTTCTTAAAGATCTGAATAGCTCCTCACTGGCAATCTCTACATTATCAGATGAACCAGTTATTTTCTCCACCTGACCCATCCGTAGATAACACTACTATCGTGATTGTTGTGAAGTTAATCAAATTAAAATCTAACTATTCGTGTTTTTGTTAAGAACAAATGGGGAAAAGAAAGAAATGTATCTATTCAATCATGAACACCTAAACCTAAAACACGGGGGGGTGCAGGCTTAAAGAGGTCTCCGGTCTTTCGGTGCAGGGAGGCAGAAGTGAATTTGCCGTGAGATTCGATGTGGCTTTTTCCTGACATCGGAGGTGTCGTCTCATTTGTTTTATTTTGGTGGCATGTCCAGTCCTGACAGTGGAGCTGCACCGGAAACTGCAGACAGACAGCACTTGACAAATCGCTACTTTGAACAGGAGCATACATTTTACACCCAGCCCAGTTTTAGATCATTCACAGAGCTGACACCCGCTACGGACTACGAGTGACTACAGAAGTTCATTACTCAAGGTTGTGGTTGTAAAACCATTCAGTAGACAACGTCTTTAGGTGTGGGAAACATACAAAGTTCAAAAACTGAACTCGAAATTGTTGACCGCAGATGAATGACACGGAGCGGGGCGACATCTAGCGGGAGAGCTGTGTTACTGCATTAACTTCTATTTCATTGTGGGTAAAACCCAGACTGTATGGTAAAACCACGTAGTGCGTAATGTTAATTACCATGTTCAGGCCACTCAGCTGTGGTTATAGTCATGTCTATTTTCAAGTCACTGTCAGGTCATTACTACACAACTTCACACTCAAAACATACCAGTCATATAGTAATATGTAGCTTTTTAAAAGACATTTGGACCCTTTAGACTACAAATGCAACTGTTTTAGCAGGTTACTTAGCAGATGTACTTATGCCTGTCCAGTCAATACATTTATAAATGATTTTACACAATATTTTGTAACTGGAACAGATACTCAAAACCAGATATATCAAAATCATTTGGATGCTTAGGATCAAATCTTAAGACTTAATATACTGTCACTAATAAGAATTAATATATTCCAAATAAAAAGGCAACATAGTGGATATTTGCAAACTGCTAAGTATAAAAAGACAATATGGAAAGATCACCTCATGTAGATTCAGCATTAAACTTAACAAAAAAATATTAGAACTTGATGGATATATGGACATAGAAACAACAAGAGACAGTATTTGGTTAATATACACTGCAGGTTTTATTACAAGTTCCATTAACTACAAGGTAGAGGAATGAACTGGGGAATACCCAGTTCTTAATAACCTACAGTCTGAACCATTTTCATCAGAAAAAAAGGGGGGAAAAAAAACACTGGTAAAAAACACTTCAGAGCATTTAAAAGAAGAAGAGGTTGGACCAATAATTCAATCACATCAGAAGACAACCAAGTGTAAAATATTCTGCACATTTGTAACAACCCCTTCTGTGCAGACAGGGAGGGACAACAACCAGGAGGAACAGCTTTGTTTCTTAGCTGGTGTCCATCTGAGAAAACAAAGAGTGAAATCAGACAGCTGCAAAAACAAGGTTGACTAATAGACAGGCAATCTGTTTCACAGCTGAACATACCCTGGCATTGTAGGCGTCTAACTGGGCATCAAGTTCCTCTGCCGACATCTGCTGCTTGGTGTTACCCCCGCGGCCACCTCGACCTCTTCCCCTGGCACCGCCTGCACCACGTCCGCCACGGCCTCTCTGCATACCGCCGAAACCACCACCTCCACGATTTCTGTTCATGCCTCCACCACCTCTGTTCAGACTGAAAACAAAAGCGCCCGTCACACATGACATCCACAATGTTTGGAAGTCTAGTTCCTTGAACAAAAGATGACTTACCCCTGCATAGGTCGCCTCTGTGTGTCAATCTGTGATGTGACGAGTTGTATGTTCATAGGCCGCCCTAGAAAAACAATGACACAGACTTTACTATTTGAACACAGATCAGTCAAGAATGATCCATTATATTTATTTATTTATATATATATATATATATATATATATATATGTATGAAGCTTTGGGCATACCATCAAGAGGGATGCCATTATACTGTTTCATGGCCTTGAGAGCATCTGCCCTCCTTTCAAAGTGGACATCTGCGGTTCCCAAGCTTCTTCCGGATCGGTCATAATGAACTGCAGCCTTCTTCAGTGTCCCGAATTCAGCAAAGAGTTCCTGAAAAAGAAAGCAAAACCATTAGTAGCCGACTCTTTGCCTCATGTTTAGCACACAACAATCACGTTAATCGCACAGTATAAATGCGTAAAGGTGAAAACCAAAGTACCTGAATGTCTGCATCTGAGACCCCAAAGTCGAGATTGGAGACAAGGAGCTTCCCTCCAGTTTCCACGCCGGCTCCTCCGCCACCCCCAGCAGCACCATTGAAGCCACTGAAGCCGTTGTCGAACATGTCATGCTGCCACTTATCTGGAAGCTGTTTAGGCTGCAACAGATGAAAGAGAACGCACCTGCTGACTTCAGGATCCCCTTGCCTCTGTCAATCACAGAGTCCACACGGCTGGGTGTTGGGGCAAGCAGGGGCTCCACTTCCAACAGGGCGCTCAGCTCCCACAAGAGGGTCCCCAGTATACCCTGCCCACCCCATCACTACAAGCAAGTGAATCACTCCAGAAAGGAAGACATACACAGGACACACAACTTAACTATATAGGCAAGGGGATGTGTTGTATAACTCTCTCCTCCCTACACATGCACACAAATTATGTAAAAAAGATTATAAGATCTAGTGGCATCTGTTGAGACTGTACACATCTATTCAACAACTAATAAGTCACAATTGAGCCAAATTAATTATTCCAAACCCACCCACAATCTCTATACTAAACCCATAACTTGCCCACCCTGTCTGGCTACCAATATTGCCCATTGTTCTTGCCATCTGCGCCTCCACCATAGGCTCTCCAGAACTGATCCTCGGGTCGCCATCTGAAGCAGTGTTGCCTCCAGCGTTGCACCACGTTCCCTGGCCCGCCCAAGAGTTCTTTACAAAGCCATGAAAAGGGGGCTTTTCACGATGGGGAAGTGTCCATAAGAGGAGGGGGAGTGGATCGGAAAAACTAGAGAAAAAAAAACAGGCCAGCTATCCCATCTATGCGAGCGTGGATTATTTGAGCGTCCATTTTGAGGCCACGCCATTTTCACTGGGGCTTTGTATAGATACACATTCACACTTAAAAAAGAGTGAAGATTTGCCTTATAGGAACACTATCAGGGGGTGAAGTCCACTGATCCAGCCACACTGACGAAACGCCACCAAAATGTGGCCTTGTTATGGAGCCCGCCGGCCACTCCCGAACAAAAGGCCGCTGCACCAGGACAAAAACTAAGTTTTGCTCCCGCAGGGACAGGAAAAAAATCATTTGAGGGTGGTTTTCTCGATGAAGTGGCTTCCTCTCATCATTTTTGACACTTTGGGTTGGAAAAGCACCATTATTGACCCGTGGACGACTAGCTCTAATTTAAGCTGCTTGGATTCAAAATGGCGATCCAACTTTAGCTAGTTAGCTAATGTAGCCGTTTCCAAAGGGCCTCTTCTTGGAAAAAAATGGAGTAACATATACAGGTTGTGGGAGAAGGGAGACACTATGCATACAACTTCCATTAATGCTTAACCGCAAATTATAGAGCTTTCCTCCGAGGGCAAACTCGGCGGTTAGCAATCATTTTATTCACTTGACTAGAGGGGGAACAGAAGGATGTTACCCGGGCATTTTCAGGTCTGCCGAGGGTATTTTTTTCCTTTTTCAGCTCATTTCCTCTAACTTTCTCATACCCTGCTGTACGGCGTCGGTCTGCCTCTAGCGCGGCTCAGGTTCTGGCGGCTCCTCATGGGGCCGGATCCGCCGCCTCGGCCTCCAAAGCCTCCGCCGCCGACTCCAAGACGCCCGGGGCCTCCTCCTCCTCTGCCGCCGCCGGAGCCTCCACGGCCTCGACCTCTTCCACCCCGGCCTCCGCCTCTCTGCTGCCTGTTCTGCTTGATAATGTCGTCTAGAGACATATCCATTTTATCGGTCATTATGCTGCCCCAATACTGCTAAACTGTTAAAGAAATATAAAAATAAAGCCTAGAGTGAGTTGGTCCCTCTCCCTGTCCTCTCTCTGCACCGACGAGAAAACAATGAGCTCCGTACGCACGATATAGAACATGATTCGGTAGTACGTCCTGAACGTCAAAGTGACGTCAACGCGTAATACGTGAAGTCACAACCAAAACCACACATCCCTTTTCTCTTATAATACTAGTATTAACACTCACTCTAAGAACAATAAATCATGTTAAATATAAAAGGATAGATCAAGCTCTTGATGATAGAACATGCACAACACCACAGTTCCCAGTACCTCCCATTCCCCCTAAAAAAAGACTAATGTCCGTACTATGTAAATCCCAGGAACATTACACACATGCATTTAATATCAGGAATTTATGCATATTGCACATTTATATAATTGAAGATTATTTAGACAGAGATCGTTTCATGTATATTTTATTTTATTTATTTGGATCACTTTCACCCGTACATGGCTACTGTTGTGTCAATTTGGGTACCAATAGACACCTTACCTTACCGTTTTACCCTCCCATACAAATATGTGTTGTCTAACAATATCAAATAATTTTAAAGTCATAAATGGACATTACACTGTCAACTCCTTTATTTGCAAATGTATTCCCAATATAGACAACAAATGCTCTTTTTGTTATAATGATGTGGAATCTTTAGAACATGTTTTTATTCAGTGTGTATGTGACTGTGTTTTGGGCTGACTTTCAATTGGATTTTAAAACATATTTCGAGGACATTGCTCTCAAAGAACATGATTTTCTATTCACGTTCAACAATCCCAAATTCTCCAGCAAATAACAATTTATCATTAATCTGCTCATTATTTTAGACATATTCTACATTCATAAAATGAAATTCTTGAAGAAATTACTATCCTATTCAACTTTTAAACTGACCTAAACATTAATTTTCAATCACAAGCAAAAATGTATTTAAACATTTATCTGAAACTAATATGAAGCTTCATCTGTCCAACTTAGTCATATCAAGTAGATATCTTTATGTCTTTTTAGTGCCAAAGTCCCTCTTTTTGTTGCTATTCTTCCACCACAGCTCAACAGACTGCTGAAGGCAAGCTTCTGGTACATTAAAATGAATGAACAGGAAGACAGATTACAGCAATGGAAACCTCTTTCTCTGTTTATGTGGGCATCTGACTTATTTTAAGACAGACTTTAAAAATTGCAAATCTGTCCTTTTGGTTCTACTTCAGGTTCAAATCTGTTGGAGCTGAAAAAAGTAGTTCATTAAATGAGTCAACTGACAGAGAGTTCATCCACAACAACAGTATTTTGAAAAATCAATTAATCAAGGAAGTTATTTGTAATATACAAATGCCAAAAATTAACAGGTACCAGCCTCTTAAAAGAGAATATTTGCTGTTTTTCTAAACCTAAGATATTTTGATTTTGGACTATCAGCTAGACAAAACAAGCAAGTTGAATAGGTGTTAATAGGTGTTAATATTTCTTGATATTTTATAGGTCAAGAAAAAAAATCAGTATAACCAGGACTCTGCATACCTGTTTTTACAATTTCTCACAATTATCTGGATTTATGAATTACCCTCCAGTTTCAGTTAGTTTTCTCTTGTAATGCCCATTGCTTTCAGTACAAAGGGTAACGTTTTATTTCACTGTGCACAAAACTCTTTTTGTAATGGTAAAATTCATGTAGTTGCATTCATTAACATCTCATGTAATGTACGCAAAGTCACATCTGACCTGGTCAATATTTATGTAGGATCAATGCAAGCAGGTGTACTGTAAAAGTCTTTTATTCAACATTTTGTTTCAAGGGGAGGGGGGTTAACCAAGGACAGCATACTCGGGGAGGTCTCTACTTAGTAAAGTCCAGTTTGGGGCAAGACATTTTATAATAAAAATGTTGGCCTTCTACATTGCATTTGGCTTCAAAACTTGCCCATAAAGTGTTTATCCAATGTGACCATTCCATTACATCTACAATTTAATTATCAAACTATCTTCCAAAACAAACTAAAAAAAAAATAGAAGTCAGCCCTTTCGCATTTTCTCCTCCAAGGTCTTATAAGTAGTAGTAATAAAGAAACAGGGTTTATATTTAAGACTGCAGTCTTTTTTGTCCTGTGGAGAGTGTCAACAGTTTGTACCTCAGCATCAGATGTCAGCAAATTTTGATAAAAGTTTGCAACAGTCCCGTCCACATAAAGAATGTACATAAAAAGATTTTGTGGCTTGAAAAATCATGAACCAAGAGAGACGAGAATTTCTGCTCCCTGAAATCCCAGCTATTTTCTTCTTAGTCAGTTGTAGAGCGTAAAGAAAGAGACGGGGGTTGCTATGGTCCAGAGTTTAGAATGGAGATTCTGTGAAGACTGGCCAACAGGGCTGACTTTCTGGCTGACGGAGGAAGAGTTCTCGAGGATAATGGGTGGAAAAAAGTGACGAGACCATCATGAGAAGGGACTAGGACTTCTTGGAGTCCTGTGTGTTGCGTTTCTTAAGGTCACTCAGGTCCACTGGTGTGAAAGCTGCAGGAGCAGACAGAAAACAGTAACATGTGAGAAAAGAACATAATAAATGATAATAAATAATTTCATATACTAATAATACATTCATTTCAGTTACACTGTAACTTACAATGTAGGTTAGGATTGGGGTTCTTCTCCACATATTCCTGTGGTCCACGGTCATTACGTTCACTATTTTGTGTTGATCTGATGTCTCTGAGCACACACTGCCAGGCTGTGAAACAACAGAGAAAACAATGTTTCTGTCACATTTGGGACATTTTAGGACTGAGACATGGTAGTAACAATGTAACAAGACAGACTTAAGTAAACGATGAAGTATATCGCTCGATATCTGGTAGCTTGCAAACTCATTGTTTAGCACTTTTCAAAGTAGGCATGTGCTTTAATACCAGCACGGTACCTCAAGACTTGCACCCACACTGGGCAATATGAGTTGACTGTTTCAGATACTCAAACGATGAGGGTTGAAGTGATCCTTCAATGCAATCTGAAGTGTGGTTTGTGGTCAGCAGCACTGCACTGGACTTAAAATCCACATGATGAACAAGGTATGGTTCCCTTAGATTTGCAAAAATGAAAACAGACTCATCAAGCAGCAGTGATGAGATGTTATATGTGTGCTTTTTTACCTGTCTACGTTAATGATGCGACTACTATAAGACTACATGTCCATACTGAGCTCACTCACCAACACATATAGGAAGCAGCTTAAAGGCAACCATTTTGTACGTGCACTGATGAAGGCCATAATGGCTGAAATGCGAAGGCATTATTTTTAATTATGGCTAAGCAGTCATTAAGTATTAAAGGCTTTTTAAATGTATTACCCTCTTGAGTGCCTCAGATCTTTTCAACAACTCAGTTTATATGGCCTGTTGCATTGTGGGGACGAAAGCTGACTGACAAGTGAAAACGCTGTGATGCTGTTGTTGTGTAGCACATTGTGCCCTCATGTGAGCACATACTGTGATTTCTTGCTCTGTTAACTGTCTAACCTATTTAGGATATGAGTCCATTATATTACAATTTTATGATTAGTATATCACTTTTTGAATACGTGTAACATACGTACACATTCATGTTATTGAATTTCATAGCCTACTGTTGACAGTGGCACAATGAACAAAAGAATAGTTTGTTAAGTTTATGGCATCTGCCATTTACTTAAATACATGATGAGATAATGAGTTTTGGAAGAACATTACCTCTGTACCTCTAGATTTAAGTAATATGAGCTTCAGTTTACATGTGAGATAAATTACACATACATACATATCCAGTGTTTATTCAAATTTACGGTGCATAGCTGTATATCTATTTATACATGAGTATTAAGAATCCAGCATCACACCACAGCCAGGTAATTCAGTCCTGCATTAAGCTCTTTGCACTGTGCTTAGTTTACTGCTGAACTTGATGAACTGTTTCATAAGAACATCCTGATCCTGAAGTTATGGAACAGGACGCAACGTAATAGACCTATCAATAATCACCCACTTCACTCAAGCAAGCAAGCACGTGCAGAAATAGGACAAAGTTTAGTTTCCTGTTGCTGTGTTTGTTATGTCATAAGCGGACAGGGAAGAAGTTGGACCAAAACGGATAAGAGGAAACATACTCATCATAACTGAAAAAGTTCAATTTCTTTCTGAATTGAGCAGTTTATTTTGACCGGTGGGTAGAAGAATTTGATTTTGTTCTGGGAGGTCTGATTATTATTAAAATAACTGGCTTATGTTATTTTGACAGATAATTCAATATATATGAATATTGAGGAGGAACACTACTTACTATCATGGATAAAGCGCACATTTTCCTCATGTGCCGGGGTGAAGAGCTCCCCACTGTTAGTAGGGGATCGAGGGCTTGAAGTCCGCTTGTAACTATTCACCATCCTGGGAGCAGATGAGCTTCATAAACAAAAATACAGCTAAATTAGCAGCAGCAATTTAATATAAGTCACTATGTGAATCACTATTTACTGTAAGTTAAATTGCACATAATGATTGTGCCCAAAGCACAGCATACCCACAATGACATTAAATGAGACTTTAATGATCACAATTAACACCAGCCCATTTGTACTTGTGCACAAGCACTGAAGGGTTGTCAGACCTGGTCATTCTGTTTGCAGTCTGTACTCGCTCCTTGCTCCTCTATGGTGGGTGGATCTGAAGAACGCAAAGGTCCAGAAGTCCTCAGCTGAATCCTAACAATGGACAACAGTGACAACTTTAGTATCCCCACATGATCTACAAAGTCAACATTTACATTTACGTAAACTCTGCTGGACAGACCATTATTCGCTAGTCACTTACATAAAACTACACTCACTGGCCATTTCATTAGGTACACTGGTGCAATCTAATCATACAACAGCTGTATACATTGTATACATTTTTCATTTTTGTTGACATTGTCAAAAAAGTGATTATTCTACTTTAAGTTTGTTACTGAGGTCGTACTGAGTGTAGTGGCATAATGAGGTGCATTATATTGACTGGTGTACCTTATATTTTGCCCCCCTCATGTATGTTAATGGAGTGGGCAAAATATTAGGTACACCAGTCAACATAATTCACCTCAGTGCGCCACCACTATCCACTACGACCTCAATTATAAATAGAAGCTTAATTATCACCTTTTTGACAATGTCAGCAAAAACTGAAAACGTATAAGCTTCATAAATGTAGAATTTAAAGCAGAGCTGTTATATTGGATTGCATTAGATTGTACAAGTGTATCTAATGAAGAGGCCAGTGAGTGTATATAGTGAGTTACAATAACTAGCGTTAGTAACAATACGAGTGGTGTTAACTCATAGTTACTAACATTAACTACTTTCTCTACAGTAAAGATACGCCATACTTCCTGGATATAATGATCAAATCTCATCATTTACTAATACAGGGGACTTTTGTTTACGTTTTGACTGACATTGCTTCAGTAGTGTTAGCAGCAGGCTAACTTACGGAAACAAACCTCGGTACATTCCCCACTGGAGACATCCTCCTGGACAAGACAGCAGTATGTTTAGTCTCTAAAGTAGTTTCTCAAACGTGAGATTCGTGTCCTCCTATAGCTATGTCCCGAGGGACAGCTAGCGCTAACTATAGATTTGCTGACACGATCATTTCAGCTAACTTTAGCCTCCTCGCTAGCTGGTGATTTACATTGTCCTGTCGTAACGTTAGCTTAAAGCAGCTAATGTGTTACCAGCGTTACTTGTGCTAAATGTGTATAAGAAACACGCTTAACGCAGTTGTACATTTTTGAGAGGACACATAGAGAACACTGTGTTAATATATCCAACAAACCTTTGTCTTTTAATCTTGCCTTTCGGTTTCTTTATTCGGTGACTGTGTACGCCGCTAGACCAGGCTAAAACGTTGCCAATGCCAACCAATCATTTCCGGGAAAAGACACGGAAGTGAAAGGTCTCTCAAAACCATAGTAACAGTGACATCCAATAATGATAATAATTATAATAACGATAATAATAATAATAATAATAACAATGACGACGATGATGATGATGATGATGATGATGATGATGATGATACTACGACTACTACTACTACTACTAATAATAATAATTAAAAAAAAAAAAAATAATAATAATAATAATAATAATAGAAAAATACTATAATAATTTGAACTAATAATTATCATTATGCAATAATTCAATTATAATAATTTGTTACAGTTTAATTAGATTAAAAATAGTTACAATGACATCTACCCCTTCCTCATTGACAAGTTGAGAATCTTTTATTTTTATTTATTTTTAACTTAATTAGTACATTTAAACAATAATTTAAAAAAAGTTTATCTGGACATGCAGACGTGTGCATGTGTGTGCTGGATGTTTCAAGTTTCCAGATAACACTTGTATAATGATAATAATAATGATTATAATAATACCTTTTATTTATAGAGCGCTTTTCAGAATACTCAAAGACCTTTTATATAACTTAAAAGGATCAATATAAGTTGCATATTTAACCAGGACTGGCTCCTATACAAGTTGTGACATAATCAAGTCATGCTTGCCTTGTACCTTCATGCCTTAAATTCAGATTTAAAGTGAACGCAGAGACAATTTCCCCCTTCAGCAGATGAATGTGAAAATAGATTTCTTGTGTCAAACTCTGCAAATGCATCGTTCTGCACAGTGAAGCTAATAGCTACATCACACATTTTTGAGTGAAATGGGACTTTAATGAAGACTTGGCACAGAAGAAGAGGCAGTCCCAAACACAGCTTTTTCTGTGAAACAATTAAAATAACAAACAATGTAAGAGTTACATAATCTTTTCTCCACCGACTCCCTTATCACTTCCTTTAGAGAAAAACATGCTCTCTAATAAAAAAAAAGCATTTCCTTTTTCTTTTTTCCCCCTTTTTTTCCTTTAAAAAAAAAATTGCTCCTACTGTATTTCCATTTTTACATCCATGTGAGGATACCATACCATATTAGGATATTTTTTTGTTATAGTATAATAATATTTGTCTCAATGTCACAATTTCAAGGCAACAGGTGCAAAGATGGATTACATTTGTGGGTCTTCCATGCATTTCTGGTATTCTTGCACCATAGAAAGAAACGTTTATACAAAGATGATGGCTGAAAAGCTGTAACTTGCAGTAATATTTGTTAAAATTCAGTTGTGTTCCTGTTTATTCCTTGTAGCGCATTTTAATGAGCACACAAAACTCTGACATATTTATAAAAGATGTCTTTATTTACGAAAACGTACAAAAATAATTATTGAACAGTAAAATATAAGACTTTCATTGCTGACATTCATATAGCACAATTCCTACCACAGAAAAAAACAACAACACATTTGGGAAAACTACTGCAGCAGTAGAGATGCTTGTACAGCATGAAATTGAAGTTTGTTTTTTCTTTTAAATTTCTGCCTTTCAATGAAGTATCAATTATTAATCTGGAAAATACTCCTTCTGCGCAGCAGTAAGGAATGGTAACTCTCGTATAGGACAAAAACAACTTGTCTCTGTTTGCTCCAGTTTGGGAGCAAATAGTTTGCAGAGTGCAAACAGTTACAACAAAGCGATTAAATAAAGTGATTAAATGTTTAAACATAAATGCTCATGAGGATTGAAATTCAGCCAGTTTTCTTCAACAGGGAATAAGTATTCAGACCTGGACCATGGATTACTTATAAAGCTGAGATTTCAGTTCACTAGCACATTGTTGATATTGTGTTACATGAGCTGAGAGTGAAGGCAGAGACATATTTGCAAATTAATATTTACAGCGTAGACTTGGGCAAAAGTAAAATCAAAATAAAACAACCACCATGAAGAGGCATAATTACAAAAATATAAATCTCACAGCAATTTGTGCTACAAACAGAGCCACCATCTTGCTCAACAGAATTGGCAAGATGCAGCAGCCGTGTTGTTCCACCCTGTTACAAGTTTGTTTGGCATTGTATGATGATGAATGTTGTAGCTGCTCAGCTTCTCCATGTTTTCTTTGTGTTTGTTCTCTCCTGCCGGGTCCATTTGGGGGCCTAAAATTACACACAGCCAGTCTCAAACATTTTGGCCAGCTCTGTGCAGTCTGGGTCGATGAGGTCTACAGGCTTCTCTCCATTTTCATTTTCTGCCTCTGTGCTGGCGCCCATCGACAGGAGATAACTGAGAGGAGAATTTAAAAGAGTGTTGTTAGACAAATGTAAGACAGCATAGAAAACCACGGAATAGTTAATCAATAGTGCAACTGATCTTTTTCATTGTTTCACCTAATAATTCTGAAAATGTCATAATTCAAAAGTAGTTTTCATTATGGATCAGCTTATGACTATCCTTTGTCAGTGTTCAAAGCCAAATTACCAGGGTCATACCCAAATATATACTGTATAGTGATGTCATTGCAGTTATGTGACCTCTTCTTGCTCCTTAAGGGGTATTTCAAGCATCCATATGTCACATGAGAAATGCTTATTTTGAGTATCACATTAGTGTGGTTTGAAATGCCATCTGTTCTATATTTGGCATTAAATGCTTGCGGTTTGTTGGAAAGAGTTTAACTTCACTTTCCAGAAATCAGCAGCAATCCCGTAGAGATTGTGTAAGATTTAACTTGTGTGACCAGTTACTAAAAGGTTAAACCTTACCTGGCAATTTCTGGATAGCCGTCACTGCAGGCCATGTGAAGTGGTGTCCAGCCATCCTCGTCTCTCTGATGGACATCAGCTCCATATTTCACCAACAGCTTCACCACCTCCAGGTTTCCTGTTAGCACAGCTTCATGTAGTGCTGCCATACCTGCACCAGAAAAGACTGCATCAGTCCATTTGGAGCACTGCTGTACACAGCCATGCGGTCAAACCAAGTCAGTGATTGACATCTGATTTATCTTCATTTTTTGGAATATTTTCTAATTTCAAATCTCATTTTAAAGTGAAGGAAACAGTAGCAGCTGTGGAGACTCTGCTCACCTGAGTGGAAGAGTGTATCCACACGAACCTTCCTCGCTCTCATGAACCGCCCAATTTGCTCCATATCTCCACGTCTAACAATATCCTGGAAGATGATGTCATTGGGGAAGTGCACAGTTCTCTTTGCAGGTGCGACAGGTATCACAGGTGCAGGAATTTCCTGTGCTTGTGTGCGACGTGTTGAGCTGTACCGTGACCCTTTGCTATATGAAGGGACGTACGTTGATGCAGACTTGTAAGTGGATGTGTAATGTGATGGGGTGTAATGTGTTGTGCTATAGTTTGTCGGGGTGTACTTTGTGGTGGAGGTATATGTGGGTGTGTAGTGAGTTGTTGTGTAATGTGTGGGGGTGTAATAGGTAGGTGTGTGGTATGTTGGTGTGTACTGGGAGCTGCGTGTGTACGTTGACACTGGTACGTGGTAGTTGTACTTCATCCTTGCAGTGGTTATGGCTGCCTCCCCCCTATGCGTTAAGCCCAGGAGGAGGGGAATGAAAAATCCAACTGGACAAACCAATCCAACAACAACAAAAAGAGCAGTATCCTTTGCTTTGTGTCCTTATTGTCCTCTCCTCGCTTGCCTCTTTATCCTTTTAGTTTCCAGCTGATTTATTCCCTGCAGTCACTCACTCTGCACAATACAAGTGCTTTTCAAGTCCTTTTCTTTACTTCACTTCGTCCAAGTCCCCTTCTTTTAGCTTGTGTGATGCTCTTTTTCTTGCTTGCAGTGAATCTCTACCATCTGACTTTGAAATAGTTTGTTGCACAGTATGGCAGTATACCGTTAGACACATCTATCGTCTGATGGGGCAAGTGGGAGAGGACCCCTATATACCCTCTGTAGGGCTATTTTAGGGCCTAATATCCAGTGACTTCAGCGTACAAATGAGTGGCCCTTGTGCGGCACCACCCATTCTGTAGTCACATGATCACTGACACGGCACCCACCCCCAGATCATAAAAAATGTTGACAACCCAAATGTTCTCTTTGAGTC
The DNA here is from genome assembly GCF_963691925.1 of Scomber scombrus. Lineage (NCBI taxonomy): Eukaryota > Metazoa > Chordata > Actinopteri > Scombriformes > Scombridae > Scomber > Scomber scombrus. The sequence goes on from NC_084987.1 coordinate 18,075,489, forward strand.
TTTCATGAGAGTTCTTACCACATAAACATCTAGAAAACAACCATGATCAATATCACAGCTGAAGGTATAAAATATGGCGACGTGAGGCAGACCATACCACAAACGCATGGCATGGAGCCCAGTTATTTCCGTTTTTGGGGTATTACAAGTAGCTATATGTGTCACTTATCTGTAAATCATATTGTTTTGGTGCTGATAATGAGAGATGTATTGCAGGACATTCATGTGACCGCAAACACCAACAACTCATGATTTTGTTTTGCAGTGTGTTGTTGATTCGTCTTCTTACATAGTGTTTGATGGTGAAATATAATTGTAGTTACACCGAAGAGATAAGAGATTGATTTCTAATACACACACAATTTTATTTTTAGAATTAACAGGCGATTTGAATTAGGGTTTCATATTTTTCCAAATCTGGTCCAGCATTCCTGAATGTTTTGGCTCCATTTCGTGTACATGTTTTGACCCGCAGGTCCGTCATGAGACTTGCTCGACCTTTGCATCATAACCAAACAATAAAATTCCCCCTACTGAGGAGGTTATGGGAGTGTACTCATGACCGACTGATGGGGTGAAGACGCTACATATAACCTCTCTACACAAATGCCACTGAAAAGTCACATGCTTGCCAGAAACGCAGCTATTTACAACACTGAACTTTCGCCACACACAACAAGATGTGTAGAGCATGTAGAGCTTTCTAAATAAGATCAGTTCACCAAGTTTCTCAACATAAATCACAGTGACATCACTGATTGAATGCCAGTAAATGTATGACTTTAATGTGTAAATATAGTATTTAAAATGTGGAATAATAATAATGATTTTTTTATCACAGAGTGTGACATGAAGTACGTGTGATTTATGCTGTAACTTTGTGGTTGAGGCACCAGCTGTCCCCAGACATACTTCTAAGATGGGCAGAGCTGGTTATAACTGGTTCACAAAACCTTTGCAAGAGGACTTGGGCATTTCACAGACAGTGCTGCCAGTGTAGCAGAGGAAATAGCAACGCTGCCATCCTTGGGTTCTTGTTTCCCACCACAATTCGAAACCGCTTTAAACATGACGGTGCTACAGAACTAGAGATCATTTACAGCTATTTTAATGCTTTTTCTCTGTATGTCTGTGTACTTTAATATTCAATCTACATTTTATTCATATAAGGACACCTGTTCATCACACCTTCATAAAAAGGTTTCTGCTGCATATGTGCTAGATTGAAAATTGGGTGATGAGTAGTTTGCAGGTATTTAAGAGTATTTTCTTTCAGTACATTTAGTGCCCACTCACTCTATTTGGGTTCATATGCATTATTTTGCAAAAATCCTCATTAAATTAGATTCTTAACAATTCTAACTGACAGAAAATAGCCTACTTAGTTTTCATTGTGTAATTTTGTGTGTCAAAATACATATTAACATATTAAATTGTTTATTTAAAACTCAATAATGATTGTATTTCCCCCATACTGTACTACCAAATTACTTAATTTGTTAAGACGTAATATTATTCTCTGTCTGTTAAAGAATTCTTAAGTCTGATTTAAAAAGAGTGTTTCCAAATATAATGAGCAGGTACTTGCCAACTAAACTTATCACTTTTTTCACTTTTTATTTATTTATTTGCATCAAATTGCTCAACCCTTTCTGTAAAATATACTAAAAATACTGTTAAATACCTCCAAATTATTAAAGAACCTCTAAAATAACATGTTACAGAATATCGCTTTGTATCAAGATTGAGAACACACAGCATGCATTTTTCATAATGTCGTGTTTGATATAGGTCCTTTTTATACCATAAACATATACATTGTGTGTTGGTGTGGAAGATTTTAATTAAAATTAGTCTTTCCCTCAGTAGGAAATTATTAATTAATTTCTGTTATCCTAAGAGCTGACCCGGCTCTGAATTCCACTACTAATTATTATTCCTCACCTCCTCCCTGCGCACTACTGCTCTCTGAGGGTCTAAAAGGGGGAAACGGGGTGAAAGAGGCTTAGAGCTAATGTCTAGACAAATTGAAGTGAGAGTATTTGAATGTTCACAGCTTGAGGAAGGGCAACTATCATGTATCACAGTCTCTTATATGGTATTGGGTGGTGCAGGCAGGACCCTTGAGCAATGGTGATACTCCTTCCAGCTTCCCCGTCTCTGCTGTGCAATGACTTCCTCACCAGAAGAAATGAGAACCTCAGCATGTGGAAAATGTTTGTTTGTTACAGCCCAGTGTTAGGCCCACTCTTGGACACGAGCCAGAGGGAGGTCTCACACATTATGGCTTCTTGCTATACATAGGCTCAGGCTGCTCTGCTCCCCATCTTAAGGTGAATGTTATGATTTGTCAAATTACCAAGAAGTCACAGTTGACATTCAGGTGTATGGAACATTGCCAAAGACATTGTCAGCAGTGCTAGGGCTTGACAAATAGGATTATTCTAATGTTAGAGATTTCACCTCTGTGGTGTCATCTACTCCTTCAGTGTGACCTTTCAGTGAGTCTTGTGGGCCCAAGTATCTGTTACTTACTCAGATATAAGGTATATTAAATGCTTTATAACAACCACATTTTTGTGACTGTAGTGTCTTAAGCCCAGAAAAGCAGCACTGGTTTGCTTCCTCACTAACCCAGTGCTATTTCCCACAAAAAGATAGGCCTATGTCTGGCAATTTTCTACAATGTTCTTATAGTCAACAAATCTCTTGTGCAAAGCCAAACCAACAATGAACTGACCTAACTTACCACTATTGTTTTCTGTATCCAAAGCTGTAGACCTCCATTGTGGTGTATTAACTATTAAAAACACACCAACGATTCACACTGCTGCACTAGGTGACATTTTCTTTCACTATAAAGATTATGGTCACAGTAGGTTTTTTGGAGACATCTCCAAAGACTACTAACAGCAATCACATTTATAGCCTTCGGAGAGTAATTCCATGTATGGCACACATAGCAGCTAGGGTTCAGGATCAGCTCCAACCCTCTTGTCCAAATAGGCTCACTTGTGGCTCCAAAAATCCAAGATGACGGTGGTCGAAATGCCAATGGCTGACATCACTATTGCTATGTACATTTTTTATTTTTATTTTTTACAGTCTGCGCTTTGTACTGAAGCTCTTTGTAGTACAAAGTCAAGAAGTTGTGATATGTAGCACAACAAGCTAGGAAAGCACTGTAATCGGAAACTATTAGTCTTTGGAGCCGTTTCTACAAACTAGCATGACCGTTATCCCAATGCAACAGTGTGATTCATCAACATTTTTAAAACATTTTTTGGACAACAATGTAGGTCTAGTATATAGAAAAAGCCAGCCTTATCCTTTAAAGGCTGTAGGGATCCTGTCTCTTGCCTCCAGTTTTTGATCAGACCCCAAAAATAAAATCTTTATGGATTACTTAGTCATGTTTTATTTATTCAATTACCTTTTACATTATATTGTGTATACATTTTATTTACATGAAGCTATAGTGGGGATGCTGAAGTGGGGAAATGCTGAGTCTGTTTTTCGTTTTGTCTTAGGTGGTGTTAAACTAGTCAAAATTAAATTAAATATATTGAGTCGGAAAAGTGCCAGCCTTTTAAATTAATAGAGAGAGAGATGCTCAAAACAAAAGAAAACAAATCCCAGAGTATTGCCTGTGTTTGTTTCTCGATATAATGAAGTTGCAGATGAATATAATAAAGATAACTATGAACTGTTCTAATATGAAATGAGATTGATGTTGTTAACATTACATTCACATATATAAAAGCTATAGTTAAGATTTAGTTAAGCAGAAGTCAAGCTGACAATTTGTCAATCTGTCCTTCCAGTGTTTAATTTGTTTTACTGACCTACAGTGTCACTGCGTAACATGGCCAGGTATTCAGTGACAATTGAGGGTGAAGCCAAAAGAATGACAATTTTAATAGTGACCCATCACAGAGGTTTATTAGTGGGCTGTAAATGGTACAAAGAAGCCAGCTTTGCATTCCTTATGCTCAACTGACTCAGGTGATGCAGGTAGGAGGCATGTTGGTGACTCCATTTCCTAAAAATAAGTGCTGTGAAGCATCCTGTTCGTGAATAGCCAAGGGCACCGAAAGTAGGGAGTCAAAGGTGCCAATGCCCCCCCCCAATTTTACCTTCCTCCCACATTCTTTTTAAGTTGCGAATCACTGTATTCCTGCAAAGGCTACAACAGTATAAAGACGTTTCAATCATTCTCGTCCACTTTAGTGTGATGTAGTGTAGCTCAAGTGACAAGGAAGGTGGTAGGCAGGCAGACTCAGGCTGTTGTTTGAATGAGTAAACACTGATTTATTCAGTCCAGTGTAACCACAAGAAGAGCATTTGTCCAAAAATGAAAAGAATACAAACAATCAAAAATGAACTAGCTTAACTCAAGGTACTTAACTAAGGCATGACCAAGTGCACACAGCTACACCCTCATCCTCTGACCTCCTCTAAACCTACATCTCTCCGCTTAAATAGGCCCACCTCTCAATTAGGCAGAACCATTACTACAGGGTCTCTCCCCCCTACCAATTGGCACTCAACAATGCTACTTGTATCAGTCAACACTGTTTACCACCCATCATTCCCAACATTTCCATAAGTCAAAACAAGAATACATCAAAGAAATGAAATCAGCTAGTAAATCAACTGAATAAAATAAATCCCCCCCTGCTTAGTCCAACCCACTGACATCACCGGTGTATAAATACAGGAAGTAGTTGGGTGGTTCTTCCTTTTGTTTGATAAGCACATGTTGGGTATGGTCAATAGCAAAGAGACAGTGCATAACTTATGAAACTCAGAACTTAACAAAGATTAACCTTAATACATGTCTGTGTTTTACTTTGACTTTGCTGGATGTAAATTGTAACCAAATATAATGCAAAACAAACAAACCCGGGATAGTATGCATTTGCATATGATTACTGGTAAACTAATGGTTTAAACAAACAAGCATAGTCAAATTAATATAACTGGTGTTGATGGTGGAAGAAAAAGGTGACAAATGATGGGTTTCACCCACTTTGTCACACTAAGACAGGTGTGAGGTAACTTGTTTCTTAATTGGACACTTATGCCCATAGCCCGAAGTAGCCTACTAAAAAACGCATTGCTTTGGACCGGTCATTTCAATGATACCATGAATTAGTCAATTCACGTGAACTTTCAAAATGTTTGTGTGTTGAATGGCTGGTTGCCTGAGCATGCTGAATAGGTTTTGCCAACAGCATGGCTAATTTGCAAAGGTGAAGCAGTAGGAAAGTAGGCTAATGTTTTTTTCTGATTTATCATTATACATGGATGAATTGTAAGGACACCATTAACATTTCTATTGCCGACTTGCTGTTACTCAGCCACAGAAGAATTATTTTCCTGTTAATGCGTTAATTGAACAAAGCTTGTATCTAATTGAACAAAAAAGCTTGTATCTAATCCCCCAAGCACTTGCTAGCTGCTTGTGTTTGGAATTGTGCTGGTGCATGCAAGTTAGTTACTCTGCAAAAGTTAAGTATGAGTCCCCATTCTATCTATCGCTATACACACCCACACACTGTCACTGTATTACACTAACTTACATTAATTTCCTGGAGACCCTAACCATAACCACCACTTGCCTAACCCTAACCCTTACCATAACCTTAACATAACCCAAGGCTGCCATGACTTTAAACCAAGTCTTTACCACAAAAGTAGTAATGTACATTATGGGGATATTGTGTCCCCATAATGTCAGAAATACCTTGACCATCTACACATATACATACTTTTTGACAAATTCACCCCTGAAATTAATCCGGTGCCCCTGTGCATGTTATGAATGCAGGATGTAAGCCTCATAAACGTTCCATAAAAAGTGTAGCACAAGTCATATGTATCTGAAAATTCTGTTTGAATAATTCATGTGTATGCATAAAGACAGGTTTAAAGAGGAATTATAAGCAGAATAGGGCACAGGGTGTCTAGAGAATGCAGACCTTCTGCCAGGTTGTAATACAATAACACCACCTGTTATTGTCTGCCCTCTTTTACGTAGCTTTACACGCCTTTTCTCAGAAACTGCCCTGCTGTCGAGGGCATATGCAGCCCCATGGGTGACAACAGTAGCAGTGGAGTGTGTCTTACCAGGCGACATACTGTACAGACACACCTGGATCACTGGATGTTAAACAAACTGTAGGGATTAGTCTCTATCTGGTTCCCCAAACAGGCCCAGTGGGAGATTCCCACTTGGTCTGAAAAGTATCATGTTACGGCACGCTCAATGTACCAAAAAAAAAAGTAATCTAAATCAGGAGCGAGTAATCCTCTCGTTCAAAGAGAAATATGAACACCATGATGCCTGCTGCTGTGAGAAGCTAAAAGACCAAAGACTTGACCAGAAGTTAAAGGGTCGATTCATAACTTAAATGTAATTGATTGACCCTGATATTCAGTCTCAACATTTAAAATCTAGAACATGGTTTGTAGATTTTTGCTTGACATCAAAATAATTAGATTTGCATAAGTAAATCTCTAATAAAGGATGTTGTATTGTATCTACTGACAAACTGTTTGCAGCCCTGTTTCTAAAACATTGCCAGTTTATTTCAACACACTGAGCTCATGGATGAGTTCCCAGCCCTCATGGCAAGAGTGGCAAACATCAGATGTATTAGATGCAGCTGGTTAGAGCTGAAACAATTATTTGATAACTATTAAATTAATCACTATTTTGATAATCTATTAATCATTTGGAGTCATTTTTCATGAAAAAAATGTCCAAGTTATCTGGTTCCAGCTTCTCAAATGTGAACATTTTCAGGTTCCTATGACAGTAAACTGAATATCTTTGGCTTGTGGACTGTTGGTCGAGACAAAAGAATATATTTGAGGACATCATCTTCGGTTTTGGGAAACAGTTTTATACATTTTTCCTACTTTATGACATTCTGATATCACAAACAGCATATTGATTAATTAAAAAGAGAGCAAAGTAGGCCCACTAGATGAGCCAACCAAACGTAAATTGAGCCATTTGCAGATGAAAATGAGCCTGCTGGCCCTGCATACGTGGCATGACCTTCATGGTTCCCATACCTCCCCGCCCAATCACGAGCACATAGTTTCCATGGGAAATTGTCCAATACCAATAATACTGAATGAGTATAATTTTTTAAATTGTATCATTCAAGTAATAAACACGAAACTTTATTTTCTAAACTTATTTTGATTCTTTGGCAAATTAAAGTTCAGAAGGTTCAGAAAGAAGTTCAAATGTGAACTGATTTTATCTGACATAAATCCTGTGCACAGTCTCACAATCACAAAAAAAGGAAATTAAGGTGATATCACTTTGGTTATGATTATTAAATTTCCACCGTAGTATGTAGCTGGGCTTGCACATTTCACTGTATGTATTAAACACATGGTAATAAAATGTGTGAAAATCACACCTCTGTATGCAGATACCACATACCAGACTAAGTACTATTTTTTTCATTACTGTACCTGAAATGGAGTTACAATATGCATGTTGAGTCCATTTTAAACATTTGATCTAATAATAGCTACCTCACATAGCCTCACATATAACATAACATGTCAGTTTTTTCTGTATTTTATTAGTGATGACTCCTTTCTGCTGTGCAAAATTTGGGAAAATCTGGCTGGCAGTTTGATATGAACTGGAATCAGCTTTTCTTCACTACCGGTATGTTGTTTGAATGGGCCAATAACAGAATTTGTCAGTTCATGTCTGGCGATTCATACAATGTAGACTCTTGTACCTCTTCTTTACCCCTGATGAAATAAGTTCTTAGCTTTTTGAGATATGAAGCAACCCAACATTAATTGGCAAAAACATTGTTGGTGAAAGAAAAAACTGAAAACATATAATTTCATTTTTGAAGATGAGTGGTGAAACCCACAGAGTCAGAGCTTAAAGCCTGCATAGCTAAATATACATGATCTTAAATAAAACTATAACTAATTTTAAAATCATTAAATAACATAGCTGTTATGTAGACCCAACAATAACAGGTGCAGACTGTTAAGCTCATTGAACTCTGCAGGCAGCCCACTAGGAGTGTAAATGTGTTTTTTGTTCCAAGAGAAATATAGCTGCTCAGGCCATGTCCAAATGTTGGCATAACAAAGGACAAACATTTAAACCCTGACACCTCCCGACTGTGCACATCTCCTCATAAACACTTTCATATATTCTAGTGACCCATGTTACCCCAAAATGAAAAAGGCTTCCAGTACAGCAGTGGATAAATTCCCATGAGACATTTTAAATCTCTTTTAGACTGTTTAGAATAGTTCTTGTGTGTCATCCAAAGGCCCAATTGAAGACAGGGGAGGAAAGCTGCTGCCCCATTAAGGAACGCTTTTGCTGACATTGACCAAGTATGAAGAATGCATCCCTGCAAAGAGGTAAAGGCAGTAAACAGGCGCAGCAGCTGTCCTGGACACATGCAGGCTGAGTCTTTGCACCGAGGGGAACGGGAGTAGCACCGAGGCTGGCTGAATGTTTGTGTGAGGATAGGGTTACCTTAACTGAAGCAAGCATCCATGGAAATGGAGGTCAGGGGTTAAAAGTTGTGCATACATGTTTATAATTTGTTGATGCTTGATTGCACAATAGGGATGTGTGTGTTCCCGTCTGGGAACGGTTAGTGGTCAAAGCAGTGGCCAGTGAACGACTTGATTCACCGCTGCTGTAACTGCTGACCAGGTTGCACAAGTTTATGATGAAATAATTCCTGGATCTGTGAGAGCTTAAGAAATTAAAGATGGATGACATCAAACAGATGGACATACTAAATCTAACCTTTACACAATATATGAAGGACAATGGATCACAATGTCACACGATAGGATGTGACTACCCGGGCGCTTATCGCTAGCAGGCATAAAAAATACTGAATACACTGTTAATATAAAGTGTAGACACACCAAGAGTGATAGCAGTTTCAAAACTCATACTTATGGGTTACTTTAACTAATTAACAACAGAAAACAGATGTTTCAAATGCAGCCTTGCACAAACATCTTACTACAGTATATTATAAACATTTTATAAACCTCTTCAGTAATACTTAAGTGCTGTTGGATGCAGGTTTCATACACAAATGTGGACAGTACATAACCGCAGGTACCCCTCATGCCCCAACACAACTTCTAAATGAGCCTTGTACCAGTGAGTGGTAAGTAGGGAGACAACTGGGCCATGAAATACTACCCTTCTGATAAATAACTCCCGGTGGCTTTCCAATTAATTTTGTTGTGGGTTAGGTGGAAGGCATGACATTGAATTGAGGTCACATTTTATATTGTACTTTAATGTTTTTGGTATGCTCTTACTGGAGAAAGGCAGGTCCTTACATAACAGGTTTGTAACAGATAAATGTGCTCAGGTTTATCTCTGCAATCCAAGGACACATGATAACAAATTTGTGTTTATCTTACCATCTCGTAGTCATATTTGATTGGATTGCTGATTATTGTTGCAATGAAAATTAACACACTGCTTGTATTTTTGTGAGTAAAATGAAGAGATAACAGTTACTCCAATATACCCATTTTATTACTATGTATGAGTGTAAATAAAATGTTTGCCATAAATCACTGAATTGAACACTCAACTCATTTGTCTTTACACATTGCATCTTATCTTTTTTGTATCTCAGGATATTAGAGAATTTGTTACACAACCTGACTTGTGTTACATGGATAGACAAAGCTTTTGATGCCCAGAGGTTCTTTCCTTTGAATCTGTGTAATGCCATCACAAACTAAATATTAAACACATTTTGTGAGAGTGAAACCATGTCAACCCCACATCCACGACCTACTACCACTATACTACTAGAGGACCACTAAAGACTCTGTATGTGCTCATGTTTTATGTCAACAATTTAATTAGATATTTTTACTTTTAATTTACCTCTATTTCTAGGCGCAACACCGGCATCTATCCATCAAAGGATAACAACATAGCAAACATAGCTTTTTTGCTGGCATCATTTCAATCATGTGATGTTTAAAAAAAAATGTTTGTTTATTCACATCACAGTTTGCCATAGCTACAACTGGAAGACAGTATAATACAGTCTAGGGGTTGCCATTCGATCAGGTATACCATAACAGTACCTTGCTCACTGTCTCTTTTTAAAGTAAACACACAGACCTGGTAACTCTGCTTAGACTTTAGGTAGCACTATATGGAATTGAATCACCATAAATTGGTTGAGATCGTCAAAAATATTTGTGGGGACAATTGTCTAGCACCCTGAGAGACAAATACTACAAGTAATACTGTTTTGTGTGAGGTATATACACTAATGCATAATGCATTTAACATCTGATTTGCAGAATAAAGCTTTTTATGTCTGTCTGTCTATGAATGTCAAAACCAAACCATTGACTAGGCTACTATACTAGTAGTAAGTAGTACTACTTCCACAATTACTGCTACCACATTTACAATAATGCATTCATTAAAGGTTAGGTTGCACAAAATAGTATAAGGAAATACATATTATATAGAATTTCAAAATCAATTAACATTACATAATAATTACTGTACACCATTATCCTATAAATGTGCCTTTGCAGGGAGAAGAAATATGAGATCTACATGATGACCTCATTGCTGCATCTAAAGACCACAAACAGAACAGGCCCCATAAGGCCAAGTCAAAGACAGGATATTCCCAGCATGCATTTCACAGGGGTCAATATGCTAATTTTAGCACAGCAGCCAATGGCAGTTCAGGAGTTGTGCTCCAGATACAGGGGGGGCTGGATCGGGTTACATGGTGGAGACATGAACACTGTACGTGCAGCAATAAAGAGGAGACTTTATGCTCGTAAGACTGAAATGTTCAACAGACTGATCTGATACTTTTACTATATGTACTGTATGTACACCCCACCCTCTTTCCTCAGTTATCACACTATTGACACCATAAGCATTGATGATGTGACAGCATTACTCTCTTGGGGTGGTGGTGTGTGTCTCCCTTGGTCTGTGAGGACACATGACCTCAGACATTGTAACTTTGAGAACAGTAGTAAATCCATCATCTTCTCTCTGACAGAGCTGACAGGCAGCTACGATCTGAGAGCAGAACAGCACCATCCTTGGACAAAGTGTACGGTGTCTGAAATGGCCCACAGGAATGCAGTCAAGGTACTCTCGTCTTCCCTGATGGTTTTGTAGCCTGTTGCAAACATACAGGTGAAAATGGGTGTTATATGACTATGTGGTTTTGTCTTATTGGTCACATGTATCCAAAAATAAAACCTATTGAAGGTCCAGCCTTTAATTTAAGATGCCCACTGTTTATTTATACTCCACTAGCTTGTTTCTAACAACTCTGATGCTGTATAACTTGCACTCCTGATGTTCACGTAACACAGTATCAATTCCTGCGTGCGTTATCACTGGCCCTCAGAATATGCTGTTCCCTGCCTCCCTATTAAGAAACATGATTAATAAACCATGAGGTGACTTATTCTATCCTCAGAGCAGGAGTGAGTTTTCACTTTGCCACCTCCGAGCTGAGGCCATATCCATTCATAGATGCCTCTGTGGACGCCACAGCAGCCAAGATGCACACGTATCATTCAGCATATGACAGCTTGAGGGCTTGAGGGAATGGTGCAAACCCTGGAAATACTGTACCACACCCTGGTGTCACATATTATGCACACATTCATGAAGACTTAGCACAATTGCATTGGTGAACAAAGCTCAGAGTTGGTGGAGAGATCAGATGGCTCTATGAAATGGCATAACACATACATGCACACACACACACACAGTGACTATTGACTGGCAGATAATGAAGATGAATATCATCTCCTATGCCAGTCTATACGTTAGTCTGTGTTAAGAATGGAGATGAAAGCGTGTGAGTTGTTGGGAGGCTGCTGGTGTTAGCTCTGCTGTCAGGTGTTACAGATTCCCACATGGATTTCATCTGCTGTTAAGCGTTCCTAAGAGCTTCCTGTAAAAAAAGCAGATACTCATAATCCAGTCTGTCGACAGCAGTTGGCGTGAACTGACTGAACCCGATCTATGCTGTCCATGCACTCAAATTAGTCCTGCGCAGCACCGTTATTATTTGCTCTTCTTGTTCCCATTTGCCTTCTAACACATGTCAATCTTTAGACAAAATATATGCACAAATAATGACAGCACACTTATGACATTTATGTGAAATCAGCAATATACGGTACAGTTATAGTACACAACTTTGTTATTAGATCTGCCATTTTGGTCAGCTAGGCACTACCAACTGAGGGACTGTTAGTGTGTTCAAGTAGTGTTGCTAGGCAACACCACTTGGACATCCACACCCAGAACTACAGTAAAACTGGCAATTTAAGCAGAGTTATGATTATGATTACATTTGCAAATGATTATTGTGGATGGTGGTGCATGGTTGCCTGTTGCAGAATAGCATTAAAAAAATCAATTCAATTCAAAGAGGATTCATTGGCAACAACAATTTTTGGCAAGAACAATTTTGCCAAAACATCAGAGTAAAATGTGTCCAAATATTTGGACAGTACACAATATCAGTAATATGAACATTAACACAACATTAATATTGGTAAATCAATTATACATATAATAATTGGAAATAATAAAGTGAGAAGTAGGGTAATTTCTCATAAACTATACAATTGGACGTCTTTTTGCAACCAGTGGAGTCGCCCCCTTCTGACCATCAAAAAGAATGTAAGTTTAAGGCACTGGCTTCACTTTTCAGACTCAGAGTTTGCCACTTGGCAAATATACATTTCTAAAATTGTTTTTAGAGAGAGGAGGGATGAAACGTGTTATATAACCTATCCGGCCGACAGACCAAACAGAGCAGTAATGGGAACTGGAACTAAACATCAAGAATCAATTAGTGAAAAATCCTGTCACCTTGGCTGCAGAATTTAATTCTTTTTTTATAAATTCTGTTCAAGAAATATCAAGTCTGTTCACTGCACCTGACTGTGTTTATCATCCTCTCAATAGCGAACAGCCTGTTTTTAACATAACTGATATCTCTGAAAGAGAGGTAATGAAAATGATTTGCTCTCTTAACAAATCTAATGCCAAGGATAACAATGGATTTGACACTATTTTTTTTAAAACTTCACATAGTATATCTGGTTTTCCCCATCATGCAGCTGGCAAATCTGTCTATCAGGCATTCTGTTGTCCCGACTAACTGGAAGGTGAGCATGGTGAATCCAATCTTCAAATCTGGAAGTAAATCTGAAATCAACAACTATAGACCAATCAGTATTCTTCCTGTCACCTCCAAAATAATAGAAAAATGGGTGGCTAAACAGTTAGTAGAACATCTCAATAACGGTTATACAGCATTACATCCGATGCAGTTTGGCTTCCAGGCTCACCATTCCACAGAGTCGGCCAGAAGTATGTTTGTTGAAAAAACCAAGTGTCTCCTGGATAGGAACAGCTGTGTGGGAGCTGTTTTCTTGAATCTTAAAAGTGCATTTGACACCGTTGACCACCGAGTACTGTTAACTAAGCTGTCGAAATTTAATTTCACTACACAGGCCCTCAATTGGTTCAGAACATATCTTGCAGATAGAGAGCAGTGTGTGGTTGTCGGCATTGTCAAATCCCCTTACCTGGACTGTCCAGTAGGGGTCCCTCAGGGATCCATACTTGGACCTATTTTGTTTTCTTTTTACATTAACACATTTCTTTTTGATGTCTGTAAGGGTGTCAATGCACAGTTGTACGCGGATGACGCGGTCATTTTCACCCCTGCGAAAAACACGACAGAGGCTGCTCAAATACTCACAACAGCAATGGCTCATGTTCAGGACTGGCTCACTGATTCATGTCTTTCTTTAAATGTTAAAAAGTGTCTGTATGACTTTTGCCAAAAGACCGCCAAATATTGATCATTCTGGTGTCTTTCTGGGAGGGGAGGAGCTCGCTTTGGTGAACGAGTTCAGATACTCGGGAGTCATCCTGGACTCGACATTCTCATTCAGGAAACACATCAAAAAAGTGTCTAACTCTGTCAAATACAACCTGGCAAATTTCAGACAGATCAGGAATTCATTAACTAGCAGTGCAGCTTTGATGTTTTTACACTGTATGATCTTCTCACATATAGACTACTGCTTAATGAGCTGGTCACTGGCATGTACGACAGCACTCAAACCGAGAGAATCTCTCTATAAAAAAGCCCTAAAGACTCTGGATAAAAAACCCTTCTCCTTCCATATCTGCAAGACCCTTAAAAAACATAATTTTTTAAGTTTCCATCATTTTAAAACTTTTAGATTAGCCTGTTTTGTATATAAGAGTCTCTATAGTCTTGCTCCACCACCGCTGAATGAATTCATTAGGAAAAGGACTCTGGGAGGTGTGAGCACCAGGGCTTGTGATAAAGGATTCCCCACAAGGGCACTACATATGGGAGGAGGATTAGGGTTAGGGTAGTCTTCCCTCCACCATAAGGGAATGCCCACATACTCTTCTTTTAATGGAAAACTAAAACAATGGCTCAAATCAAACCAAAAGTGTGACCACTAACTGGACTTGAGACTACTATATCGTGTCTGGGTCTGGTATCCTTCTGATTATTTTCTACGTCCGTGGGTACGTGAGAGTCCACCATGGTCAGCGTAACCTCATTTTTTGTCATCAGACGGAGTACATGTGGGCTCTGTGTTGACATCCATGTACCTCCAATTTGTTGTCACCGTGGGGACTTTTCCTCGTTCGTCCATGAGGCTACTACGCTACAACCAATAGTGCCTGTATATGTACAATGATGCAACTATATGAGTGTCTTCCGAAAGGTTTTAGGACTGAAGCATCAAAAATACCATTACACTAAGCCTTTTGTACAACTTTTTTTTTTTTTTTTTTTTAAAGTAATGACTCCATATATTAGAACTTATGATTATTTTAAAACAGAGAAGGTACGCAAACAAATGATTGCTTCATACTCACCTCAATGGTCAGCATTAGACTAAAGTGTTTTTTATGGCATAGTTTAGTACTTTGGTTTTAAAAAGTTGGTTCATACAAAATGTATACTTAGTGTACTCAAAGACATATTTATATTATGTCACTTAAAGGTGCAATGTGTAGGATTTGGTGGCATCTAGCGGTAAGTTTGTAGATTGCAACTAACTGAATAACCCTCATTAACCCCCTTCCCCTTCCCAGAGTGTAGGAAAACCTACGGTGGTTGTGAAACTCGTGAAAAACATGAAAGACCCTCAGTGTTTGGTATGTTCGCTCTAGGCTTCTGTAGAAACATGGCGGTGCAACATGGCAGGGGACCTATCCCTATGTAGATATAAACAGCTCATTGTAATGTAACAAAAACACAAAGATTCCTATTGTCAGTTGGTTATACATGAATTAAAATATATTTTAATATTTTATTCCATTTCTGCCAAGTCCGTTACGCTAGATGCCACTAAATTCTACACACCGGAACTTTACAGTGTGAGTTCATTTAATTTAATAATGTAGCCTCTTCTTATGCACAGCCAGCTTCAGTATACATAGTCTTAGTCAACATTCGATTCACCTGTTAAACATACCAGCATATATAGGTTAGACCTTGAATATGTTCATGTTATGTCACTCAATTAAACATTAGATAATGGAAAATGAAACTGATATCTCTGGACAGTGAAAGCCCTTCTCACATTAAAATAGATCACAGCCAGATGGCACCAAGTTTCCATGCAGTGTTGCCTAAAGTCTGTCCTCTAGTGGTTTAAACAGAAAACACAGACTCTCACACAGCAGAGGGAGCTAATGAAAGTGTTACCAGCCACATCATTAAGAGACAATACTGTGCTGACTTCAAATACCTTTCTTACCATTCAGAATCTGTCACCACTGCCACAAGTGGAAGGATATAGATCTGAATGTCTTTTCCTCTTGTGTTACTACACACATCCTCTCTCTGCATTTTGGCAAAAAAACTGAGAGAGACAAACACTTAAGAAAAACATTTTTATTTGCCCTTCCTCAAAGGCAAAGCAAGTGAATTTACAACATGGAATGTTCTTTGCAAAGCGCTAAAAAAAATACAAAAAGTATGCAATTGCTCAGGGCTGTTTAAAGTTGTTCAGCACAACAGATTCCAGCTGCATTAACGAGCCGGATGAATAAATATTCTCATTGAGTCGTTTTTTCATTCCCCGTGGTCGGCAGTGCTAGTGACAGCACTATTGTCAATCTCATCTATGTGGTCATCCTGGACACTATGGTTGCCATGGTTACCATGGTCACTGTGGTGATCCGTATCATGATTCAGCTGTGCATATTCCACTGACCCCTGCTGAGAGGGGAAAAAATGAAATATGAGGCTTGTTTGTAGAAATAATAAGAGCTCTACACTTTGAACTGGACTGACGCTGGTTGCAAGATGACTACCGTACATGACACTCATGCCCTGCTGACTGCTTTTAGTTAGCAATTTGTGATTCATAACATGATGCTAACACATTATACATTTTTTAAAATATTTATTAGTTAGTTTAATTATTTTTGTTGATTACGTTAGGTTCAAAAACAGTTGTGAATTTCCTTGAAATGACTGCACCATATAAACCCACGTAAACATAAATATTCATTAACTATTGTAAAATTAATTTTTCATTTATGATGTACTATATGCTTGTCTGTAGGCATGTTCAGCTGGCCTGTTGTGTACTAACTAATCGTCTTTGGGTTAATTTACTGGAATTGATTATATGGAAGTGTATTGATTAAACAATTAGTGCCTAATCACGTTTTTTTCCCCGGGAAAACATTCTTGGAATTTATCAAGAATTCATGGACCAGTAAATTAAAACATTACTGAGTGTTTTTGCAACTTGGAATAAAACTATTTCAGTTACCTACAAACAATACAAAAAGAACACAACGTGTCTCTGAGCAAAGACACAATAAATAGATGTCTGTGTGTGTGTGTGTGTGTGTGTGTGTGTGTGTGTGTCTATTTGTAGTATGAGCCTGTGTTCTATGCATGATGTGTGTAAATTTGCGTTTCCACTTACACCATCAGCCATCTCTGGAACACCTGCAAAAACAAAACCAGGGGACATGCTCAGGAAACAAAAGGAGTCTGAGGATTAAAGGAGGGCTTATATAGTCATCAGTATCCTCATGAACAGCTCCCTGCTCCCAGGAAATGGGGAACTTATCACGTCACACACATTCACTTTACTGTTAATGTGTACATGCTAATAGAGTCTTTTCTTACAAGCAAGTCAGCTCATAGAGCAAAAAAACAAACCTGATATTGTGCTCTCCCTCACCACTGCTGTATCATTGTTGATACCAATGCAGCTGACATTTAAACTGTTAGGAGTTATTAGGGACAAATGACTGAACAATGGACAAGAGTTCCCCCCATGAGTATCACACAATGGAGCACGATGCCCACTCAGTCTTAACGGATGTACTCGCTGTTTGGTTATAATTGTTTGAACAGTTCCCTTTGACGAAAGCAGGAAATGGACACCTGGCGACTGGGCCTTCTGTTTTAATGGGACATTCTTTCACTAACAATGCAGATGTTTACAGTTAGAGCTGATCCTGTTTCCTGGCGCTTTTTTTCAAACTTTAGAAAATGACCTAATTTTTTGTCACTGTGTAACGTCAGAGGGGTTTGAATGAAGAGGAGGATGTTTTTCCATACCTTGCTTGGAGTTGCGTACTTCGCTGTACACCGTGTCTGTTCCCTTTTTCACTGGTGCTGTCAAGGAAAAAACACATTATTCTTTTAGACACTGCCTCTAAGGTCAAAATTATTACGATTTACTTTGAAAAATATGAATGTTCAAAGGCAGTCTCACCTCTGTTAGGATCTGCCTTTCTGGTCTCAACCTCAGTATACTGAGGTTCTGGGTTTTCTGGAGAGGTCACACTATTCTGGTCTTCAGACTCTGGAGCACAATACAGTAGAAAGTTAAACTTCACAGCATTTACAGTTACAGAAAGTAATATTTCAAATGTATTTCCTTAATGTCAACAAATTCTATGAAAATACCAAAACCGACAATGAATTGATTCTACTAACAAGTATTGTCTGTGTAGTCAAACATAGTTAGTTTATAGTTTATTCCTCTGTATTCTCTCTCTCTGAGTGACATGTTCCTTCCTTACAACAAACAAGGCCACTGGTTTTTTTTTTGTTGTTGAGTCAATCCAACGCATATTTCCTGTGCTGTAAAAATCTACTAAAGCACCAACTGTGTATTAATCTGCCACTGAAAATAGTCCCTAACGGATGCACATTTTTACTTTGGTTCTGAGTAAAACTACACTGCCCAGCTAGTTTAGAAATGTTCTTAGCCTTTCTAAAAAAAAATTAAGCCATTTTTTTCAGTACCACATACAGGGTAGGGAAGTCAGAAAGTACTGAGAGACTGGCTAAAGCATGGTTGGTTATGGTCTTCTAATTTAATTTGTGGACAACAAGAACAATTTAGAATAACACTAGCCTCATCCTTTAATAATTGTATCACTACAATTAAAAACCCTACTCACCAGAGCCTGATACATGTTCACTCCAAACACTCTTTCCAATCATGCCAGGAGTGACTACACAGAGAGGACAAACAGCACCGGTCACAGTTCAAATGACATTTTTCTCATGTTAACACAACTACATAACTGCTTTAACAGTTTTCATATCAGCATACTAGGCTTTACCATTGGCAACCTCATTGACCTCTGCCTGGGTGAGGCTCAGCCGCTCTACCTTGTTGCTGGCTGACTTCCTATGAAGAGGTAGACACAAAACACAATCAGCTCTGTAAAACCATACTACCTACTCCTGTAATTCACACTACGTTGCCTTAAAAACACATATTCTTGATAAGAACATGAGCAATGTTACTCACACCGACAGCTCGCCTGTTCTTTTCCTCTTACATCGAAGGAGTCGTTTTTTGAGGATAATACAAAGGATCAAGGCCCCTGTGAGCAGGATGCAGAGGAGTGCTATGAGACCTTTCTTCCACCCAGCCATCTTCACTGTAGAATACATAAAATACATGGATAGGTATGAATTATATTTTAATTTAATGTTAGAACACAGCATATTACTTTCAAAATGGGCAGCAGGAATGTCAAGTATTTACTACTGGTTAAGATCATTTTAAACACATTTTTAAAAATGTGAATAAATGGAAAACCCAGTGCCTACTCTCATTAACATAATGAGGTTCTTCCAGTTCTTCCTCTAACCGGCACAAATACATGACATACCCCAAACCCTTAAAATAACACAAATCAAACCTCCTTTTAGACACTGTATTTATCTTCCTATATAGTTGTTTTGATCAGTAGTGGTGGAATCCGGCACTCATTTGCAGGATTCAATTCACCTACTTAAGCATTAGGGACTTACTTATTTGATACATATCTCATTAATATCAGCCAAATGTTTACTGTTCACTCTCCTACAGATGTGTTGTGTCATTGGTGAATGATTAGTTCAGGAGAACAAAACTTTTGTGTAAACCATCTGAACTGAATTACTTCCTGAAATGATAGGTTTAGCTGAGCTCTAAGTCAGTTGTGAGCGAACGTTATTCATTCAGGGATACACTCACTCACTTTGTGAGAGATTCAAGTCATTTTTCGCAGGAGGAATGGGGTGCATTCAAGACGGAAAATACACAGCTGATTCAGTTTGCTAACATTTAGCTGCGATGGTTCATCAACATCGGTCTTGGAGTACAATCCAGATACACTATATTGCCAAAAGTATTCTCTGAACTCTGAATGCTTCAGCATACCAAGAGGTTTTGGACAATTCCATGCTCCCAACTTTGTTGGAACAGTCTGGGGATGGCCCCTTCCTGTTCCAACATGACTGTGCACCAGTGCACAAAGCAAGGTCCATAAAGACATGGATGAGAGAGTTTGGTGTGGATGAACTTGACTGGCCTGCACAGAGTCCTGACCTCAACCCGATAGAACACCTTTGGGATGAATTAGAGCTGAGACTGAGGGCCAGGCCTTCTCATCCAACATCAGTGTGTGACCTCACAAATGCGCTTCTGGAAGAATGGTCAAAAAATCCCATAAACACACTCCTAAACCTTGTGGAAAGCCTTCGCAGAAGAGTTGAAGCTGTTATAGCTGCAAAGGGTGGACCGACGTCATGTTAAACCCTATGGATTAAGAATGGGATGTCACTTAAGTTCATATGCGAGTCAAGGCAGGTGAGGCAATCCTTTTGGCAATATAGTGTATATGACATTATCTCAAAGTAGGAAATAGTTCCAAATATTGAATTTAATAATTAGGTGTCCTGAAAATATACATGCTGTACACAATAGACTTGGCATTTTTATTGCAACCGGTATCTTTATCCAACTAAACTCTCAGCTCACTGGCTTATTTTTCACAAATGACCATTTTCATTTAGCGAGCTGAACTGAACGTTCGGCCATGTTTCAGAGTCAGTGAATGAATGTTTTTAATTAATTGTTAATGAAGTGATTCTAATGTTTCAATATAGTGAAAAGCACTGCTTCAAATTAAAAGCGTTCAACTCACATGCTGGCTTTAAGGGCAAAGCAGCCACAGTAAAATGCCATGTATTTTGTATCCGAGGTGAAGTGTTTTTTAGGAATGGTAAAAGAAGTAACAGCCACAGTGAGCTATACACGTCCAACTCAGCACGTGAACAACTCCTATTACTGTGTCCCACTGGAAAACTACTCACATTCGATCACATTTGCTCATGGTATGATGGAAGGGGCTAGTTATTGATGGACTTCTTTATTAAGACAACATGAGTTTGTCTGGCTGCACTGTAAACAAACACACCATCTGTCCATCTGCTGTATTTCTGGAAAAGTAGCTCTTTGTTGTAGTGTTAAAACACATTTGCTGTTAACAACACACACACACACACACACACACACACACACACACACACACACACACACACACACACACACACACACACACACACACACACACACACACACACACACACACACACACACACACACAACACACATCCATCATCCACGCTATTAACTAAAAATAAAGCGCACCTCCAATCATGATAGGCCGACTCTGTTTGGGTTCGTTGGCCTGGTTGGTGCTCACACAGTAGTAATTCCCTCTGTGCTGTCCTCTAACATTATAGATGCTGTAGGTCCCTTTCAGTTTCTCTGAGGTTTGGAAATCAAGTGCACGGCCTGTCTCAGTGTGATACCAGGTGAAGGTGATAGGAGGCGTGCCTCTTGAAACAGTGCAGACAAGAGTCACATCTTGTCCTTCAGGGATGTCCACCATGTTGGACTCAATAGTCAATATTGGTTTCGACACCGGCTCTGCAGAGAGTAAAATGTGTGTTAAACCTGCGATTCACAATGCTTACATACAATGTTTGATTGAATGCGATGTCATCGTTCCTGCATCCAACACACCTATGATTGTAGTTGAAAGTTGCAGCTGTTTTACTGATCCTACCACGGGAGGCTGGCGTTCATTGTTTTTTGCATGGCAAATAAACTTGTTGATGTCTGAGCTCTTCTGGATGGCTGAGGTGTTGAAGATGGCTTGTTCCCCCGGCTTCCTCACCACACTGAGCTCAGGCAACCTGTTCGGGCCGTGCAGGGTGTACTTGATGGGCAGGGTGCCGCTGTCACAGCGACAGAGCAGCTGGAAGCTCTTTCCCAACACCAGCGTTCCCCCAACCACACTCAAAACGGGGTTTGAAGCAGGAACTGAGAAAACAATCGTCAGCAAATAGTCAGTGAAGCAGCAAAAAGCATAATATGGACAGAAAAACATCTTTATTGTGATAATATAGTGATTATTTTGCTTCTGTCCTTCTTCCACGCACTTGACTTACCTTTGCCTTTAACAACAACTGTTTGGCTTTCTTTTACAAAACTGTGTCCAAGAGAAGCAGCCTGGGCTTTACAGGTGTAATTGCCATTTTTGTTGGGCTGTGCCACTGCATCGTATGTATGTCCACTGGTGAGTTTGACATTATCTTTGTAGATGGAGAACTGCATTTGTTCATTGTTGATCCTCTCAGGAAAATAAATGGATACAGAGCAGGTGAGTTTGAATTGTTCCTTCTCAAATATGTCTATGGGGTTCACACTCAGGTGTGGCTTTGAAAACAGCTCTGTTGGGGTGCAAAAACCAATTGATATACAATATTTATACAGTACATTTACATTTTAAACAGAAAAGGGGTTTAAACATAAAATAAGATGGGGCTCAAGGTTATATTAGATAATTGATGATAAGGATAATATTTGGTACTTGCCTCTGACTCTGATGGTTTGAACATTTTCTTTTTGCACACTGCCCCACACCGCCTTGCAAACAAAGTCACCAGAGTCCTCATTTTGTACTCTGAATCGATAAGAGAGGCTGACTGGGGCGTTCTTGAGGATACGCTTGTCCTTAGTCAGGAATACCTCAATGTTACTTGGTGGATTCACCACTTTACAGACCACTTCGATTAAATCACCCTCATAGACATTTGTGGAGGGCAGCACATTCATGACAGGAACAATGTAGAGTTCTGCAAAACACAACTCAGAATAGTTAATCACAAACTCTTCTTAAAGCAATGTGATCTTTTCTTAGAGACATAACTGCTGCTGATCTAATCACCTTTGACTATAACTTGAATCTCGTTGCTGTGGTTGGAGCGTCTGGACCCAGTAATGGTGAGCTCATAGTCACAGTACAGGTGTCTGTCTCCAACATTCCTCAGGACCAGCTTGGTCTCTGTTGAGTTCTGAGTTGGTGCTGTCTGCTTTATCAGTTGAGGATCTCCCGTCCTGAATTTCTGGTAAAACCGGAAGACAAGGTCTCCTTTCTCCTCTGGAGCACTGCAGGTGGCTATGAAGTCTTCACTCGCAAAAAGTTCACTCTTATTTAACAGAAGAGTGGGCGTCTGCAGCCCTGAGGAGAGACAAACCCAATATGACAGCTATAACAGTACACACACATATGAACTGCCTGGGTGTGTTGCTAAGACAGCCAGTGTCATTTGTAGCTGGGTAATTAGTGTTTTAGTTCTCACGTTGTGAGAAATTTCAAAAATCTGATGGCCATAGAAAGTTTGAATTGAATCAACAGAGATAATTAAGATTCGAAATATCATACCCATGGTTTTTCATGGTGGAGCCTATTTAGAGGAAATGTGTGTAAATTTGACATCCCTGACACTGGTTTTCCAAAGTTTACTATGAGTCATAAGACTTTTACTCCATGCATTGTGACATTTTAAAACATATTGTGCATTTTAAAACTCACAAATCAACTTTTAAGTTGATATGTTGAAAATGTTAGGAAACAGTTGCTTATTTACACTAACAGTTATGGATCAACATTAAAATTCATGTCTCTGTTTTTGGTCTGTAACATTTCCTGGAGGAAACATTTGACTCTTTAGATGCTAAATGCTCCATTATGTTCACCAGCTAAGCACAAACTGTGTCTAAATGCTGTTTGGTGCTGAGCTGGTAGTGTATAGTGGTTTCTTTAGAACTTTTTCACCGAAAACAGTTGCCCACTAGTTGCCACTCAAGGTCTATCAAATTTAAATGTCAGGAGCTGTACTGAATTAAACTACAGAAAACTTGCATATCCTTTTTACAGCAGCATTGTTTTGTTTTTCTTTGTCCTCTGAGTTATACTTAATGCAACGCTTTTCAGCAGCTCCCTATCAAATGTTTGATGTTGGAGCCTCCTTGAACACAGCACCATTTTCAAAATCATTGCAACTCAGAGGTGCATTACTAACTTTACAAAATAATAACACACACAAAATGTTTAGAATGATGGATTTTCTAACTCAAATTCATTTTCATGGCCTTATTAGTTTACATAGACTTCCCCCAACAGTGCTGATATATGGGAAGATTATTAAGTTCAAATATTTTTATGTTATCTTACCCATGTTTTACAAATAATAACAACAACAGACGAAAGACATTAAAACCAAATAATCCATATTCATACAAAATATAAAACATATTGTACCACATTGTCCTTTTCAGCCATACCTGTGATGATGAGTTTTTCTTCGGTGCTGCTTCTGGTCTTGTCATTGACTGTTACCTCACATTCATAACCCCCAGAGTCGGCTGCCCTGGCTGGGTTGAGTTCATACAGCAATGTGTCTTTTGTGGTGGTATTGGAGTAGACCGGAATGCCGTTCTGTATAAACTTGAAAGTGTTCTTCAGGGAAAGAGAGATTTCTTTCTCGCTTGAGACAGACACCTGGCAGCGAAGAGTCACTGGTATTCCGCTCTCAACTTCTCTGCCGGGTTCGATTGTCAGTTCGACGGCATCTATAATGTATACTGTGGGTTCCAGTACCACACAAACATGCACACATAGTAGAGAGAAATAATGTGATTAGGACTGCATGTCTTACTTATATTAAACCAACATCAGGGACTGATACAATACAAGAGTCAGAGTCTATTATTCTCTCAACAATAAAGGTGAAGTCCAGAGGAAGGCGCTCCCTTGCAATCTACTGCACAGTAAGCAGGAGTTGCGAAAGGAAGGAAAAGCTTTAACAAACAATGTCTGACCCTCTCCTTCCCCCTGGGAGAGCTGTGTTGATTTATCCCAGTTTCTACTCACTCTCAGTAACAACAACTGTAACCTGCTTCAACAGCTACGAAACAATCACTTTGATTATTTTCATTCTCACTTCTGCTGGTTATTTTGTATTGATTATCAGTTAATTGTTTTGTTGATAAAATGTCAGACATTAGTGTAAAATTATGTTGTATTGTCCAACCAACAGTCCAAAAACCAATAACATTGAATTCATTACCATTTACAGCAAAAAAAGCATCAAATTTACAAATATTTGGTTTTCTTGCTTGAAAAATTATTAAAACAATTATTCAAACATCAAAATAGTTGCTAATTAATTACTAATCGATCTATCAAATAACTATTGCAGCTCTAAATTCTTTCTTGACCTTTGGGATAGTATTGACTGACACAATGGTCTTTACTGAAAGCTTTTTTTTGTGGAGAAGTTCAAGAAAAAAGCCTTTTTCTTTCTTTCTTTTTTTTGTGGAACTTTTAAGAAAGACATGCCCTTATTGGAACTTCGCTAATTCTCTTTCTTATTATCATTGACTAATATTGACTATTGACTGCCTCAATAGCTAGCTAACAAGGAGTCTTACATAAACCTTGAAGCTAAAAGATAACAACAATAAAAATGAACATTTTGATTCACATTCTTGTTGTTTCAAAGTGACTCAAAATTTAAGATGCTGATTCATGCTCATGCTGATCTGAAAAATGACCTTGCTTCACCTGTGACAACTAAAATAGCTTCAATGAAACACACCAAAGACTTTAAAATATCAAGGAGGCCATAAGTGCATAAAACAATGCCCACGCCCTGCAACAAATAACTCTTTTGGGTGTATGAGGTAAAAATAGCCTCATTGTCTAATACAGCAAAGACTGGGTAACCTCAAACTGTCTCCACACCATACAAACTACAACCCTCCAGACCAATTATTAGATCAAATATATAAGACAGTTATACTTACATGACTGCACTCTGGCACATTGCCCTGTGTTTGACGAAAAGAAGAGAAAGAGAAAACAGGAAACAACAAGTGAGAATCAGGTCTAACTGTAGGAACATCCTTTATCATTGAAGCAGCACAACAGTGGGTCCTTACAGAAGTGTAGAAGGCTGGTGAGAAGGAGCAGCAGCAGCCGGTTGGGGGGTCTGGAGTCCATCCTGAGTGATGGTAGTTCACTACTGTAAGATTAAGATACAGCTGCGAAGGGCCGATGAGACAGAGGCCAGAAGGGCAGGGGAGGTCCGTAGGAAGGGAGAGGTGGAGTGTGTGTAAAACAAACTTCTTTGTGTTTGTGTGTGTGTGTGAGTTAGGCTCTTATCATTAACACTCCTTCTGCTGGTTGAGTGACCAGGAAATGGCTGTTACTTCCTCATTTCCACATTTACTGGTTTCTATTCGTATGCAACAGAAGAGAGATTTCAACAATAAAGCAGGCGACCCTTGAAGAAATTTTGCACTTGTCCAGTTTGAGAGTAACTTACATAATTTTCACCAAAAACTACATGACAACCATCCGTATATTCTATGACTAATTATGATGATATTAGAGACTAGAGGATTAGACAAATCAAAACAACAAACACACCAAGAGGCCGTGCTCCACTTTGCTTGGCCCTCCAGCTCACCTCGTAAATTGTTAATGCCATCTGCTGTTCTCGACTGAACTGCAGGGATTCCTAGTGGGTCGTCCGATCTCTAATGGAATCTATTAAGCATAATAAAAACATACAGTGTTTTGACATCTACCACCTTACACTCTGACAACTGAATCCTCTCTCCAGTGCGCTTGTGTAAAACAGAGATACAACCATGATGGAGCCACTGAATCTTTTATAGGATACAAACTAAGATCTTAGCAACTGCCAAGCTTAAACTGCAAAGTAGTGATGATTTATATATGATGGACTTGCACAAAAAAATCATCAAGTGTTTGGGTGGTTTAAGGAGACATACACAGTATGCAGGAATGTTCTTTTAAATGACTATGGGACATCATGGATGTGTTTGCACATCCAATAAAACACTTTGGTCAATGGGACTCCTTTGGGGGGCCATCCCTCCACTCCATCCCATCACTGCTAATATGTTGAATGCTAATATCAACAGATTACAATTGCAATTTTAGACTTTTGCACATAGCTGTAAATATTTTAATAACGAAGAGGGAATTGGTCAGATTTTTAAATGTATTGCCGCATCTTGCACAGCATCTTGCAATACGTATCTGTATCCACTGAGAGGTGCTGAAGATTAACAGAAAACCAGGAGCTTGAAAGGCTCACACCTTTTGCTCTGCAGCGGTATCTGCATAATGCTCCCAGTCAATCTTACTTGTGCTATATTAAAAACCCCCCCCAAAAAACCCTAATGTTTTCAGGCTTTAAAGCGGTTCAGTTTATCTACATTTACAGATCTGATACAGATGTGCGGCAGAGGTGACCTTGTTGGGAGACTGTCATTTCAGCACAAACTGTCCTATCTTACTTAGGCTGTTAACACTGTAAACCATGAATGGTACCAGTCTGCATCAGTTAAGTGTCTGTCATCTGATGGATGGCTTCATCTCCAGAGCCTCTTGAAATGTAAGGACTTTAAAATGTCTGAATGATTACTTATACACACCACATCTCCCAATGGTTATAACAGCACAAAAAGCTACCACTGAAAAACAGTAAGATACTTTAAGTAAGGAATGGAGCATTTGGAAATATGCTTTTTAATAAGCATTTGAAAACTAAGAGCACATACAGGGTGATGTTCTTAAATGTGGTGCATCACACTGTTACTGCATGCTGGACTCATGCTGGACACTCCAAATGAAAAGGCATTGTCCTACAGAATTTCTTTCTTTACTATTCGCCAACTGCTGCAGCTCTATGCTGCTGGGTAGATGTTCATTTAGAGTAAGCTAACATGCTGTTTTCCCCATCAGCTCGTTATCCAACAGGGGAAAGTTATTTCCTTTCAGACACTTAGGTATTCTTGAGTGCTCTCCATAATAGCATTAGAGATTGCTCTAATGTGCTTGTATACTTACAGTATAAACATGTATATTACTTTGCAACACTTTGACCACAAATGCCATTTTTTTCTTAACAGTTACCAGAAATGCACACACCAGTGTTTCAGTGGGCCAACAGTTGGTGTCAGATATGACTGTGATCCTTTTCGACATATAACCCAATGCAGGAAATAACCTAACACTGGCAACATGTTGTACTCTGAGCTCACTGCTGTGGATGGCTCTAATCAGCCAGTTCATGGTTAGTTTAATTTAATTGTGCAGTGAGTTACTCATAATTTCATAGAAATTTTACATAAAATACTCATACGCTGCTGTGGTCTGTGATGTTTGAGTGTTTTTGAGGCTGGTCAGGATGTGTGTGGGTGGGTTGGACATTGGTAATTTGAAAACTTGACATTTTTACCTGCAATTATTTAGTCTACTTGATATTTCAGCTTTGTTTAAAATAAATGCCACTTGCTTGTAAAACACACTAATGCTGCTGGATGTGCATGGTGTAGGACAACGTTTGAATGCATGTACTGGACTTCCATGACTGTTGCACTGAAAGGAGTGATTGATGGTGGCCACGGTAGCACCATTGACACTGTCAGTTCTCCAGTGGGTCCAGGGTTGGCAATGTGATTGATGTCTTCGCCCTGGGCTCTGTACTGGCAGCACTTCTCTCAGTCTGCCAAACAGGAAGTGGCTCTGCTGAAAACTGTAATATGGATCCCAGCCTGTTAAGATTCAAACGACCCAATGATGCATGTCGTGCAGGTGGTTTTGGTCTTGAGAGAGCTCATGAGTGTTGATCCCAAAAACATATCCATCACACAGGCAGCACACAAGCCCTAACTTGGGATTACCCTCAACCAATTTACTGTATTTATGAGGTACGCCCTTCAAACTGAATGGTGCTGATGTTGCTGTGAATTACACAAGGACATCCTCTCGTAAAAAATGTTAGTCTAAAGAGGAGGAGAAAATAGAGAGATGGGTAAAAACTAATTTAGACTGCTACTTTATTTAGGCCTATGGGAAATGTTGCTGGATAATAAAGCACTCCATTGAAAGACATGATGATGGGAAATGTGTGTCTGCTCTGAGGCGAAACTCTTCAGGGCCTAATTACAAGTAATCAGCTCAACCGTGGTAGAAAATCTAGCCTTTACATTCAGGCAATTGTAGTTTTAGTGGACACAAACTGGAACAAATGGTTTAATACAACAAACGGAAAGAGAGGAATTTATACGGAACAATGGCACTGTAGTGTATAAAAAGACATTCATATGAAGAGTGTTTGCTGTATGACTGACTCTGCCACCCACAGCCAAATGTTGACTTTACAAAGCCACTTACCATCTCCTCCTCCCTGGCATGGTGTGTTGACAGAGTGCAGCCACCTGCGTCCCCAGAGAGCTCTGCCACCTCACATCGGACTGGGTGACCTAAAAGTGCAGATGACATGGAGATGTTTCTGCCTATGGTGCAAAAGCCTGCAGGAGGCAAGGAGCATGCTGCCACAAGGCAAAGCTTTGAGGCTACCCGCTCAACAAGACCTCACCTCCATTTTTCTTTCACTGTCTGTTCCTGTATCAGGACTATTCTGCTTCACTAATCATTCAAAAACAGTATTTCCTCTTTGTTTCCACTATCATAATTTTTTTTAATTTTTTTTTTTACAATGCTAAATATCACTTTTTCTGTCTCTTTCTTTCCTCCTGGCTCCACTCGCATCATGTCTGGGGAATCAAAAATAAATGATCAGAGAGGCTTAGCTGTGACAGCGCTCTCTCTGCACCAACTCTCCTGGGTGTTACTGGGGAGAATCAAGACAATGCTCCAGGTCCTGGTATAGCAGCAGGTTTATGGCAGCACAATGAAGCAAAGGGGACACAGAGAAAAGTCATGCTCATTGTTCCATGCTGCAGAACATTAACGGTGAGCTTTCATGGATGTGTGCATCACAGCGCAGGTAGCCTTCAAACCTCCACTTGTCGCTCCTCGGTGCACCACATGTATTCATGGTGTGCAGTGTGTGGACATCTCCATCTGAAACTCCACAGGGGGCTATTGCTCTGAGATGCCTGCTGTGTGCTCACTCCCCACAAAAATCTAGATCCAAGTCCCCCTCTGTTCACATGCTGGTTTGAACATGAGCCAGATTTGTTTTTTCTTTCTCCCTCTCTTTTGTTCTTAGGACCCCTGTTAGATCCACCCCGCTGAAGTGTCCTTAAGCAACACACTAAAGTAGTGCTGGTTGGTTACAGAAAGAAAGATGCAGAGAGAGAGAGGATCACATCTGTTAGACTGTTATTATCTATTATGCAGGAATCAAAAAATGCCAAAATAAATTGCCACCTTGTTTTTTTCTCATCAGCGGTGTGAAAGGGCCTTCGAGACTGATGTATAAAAAATTGTGTTTATATGTGAGGCATTCAGGCCCCATTTACATCTGGTATTTACATGTGATCTGTATCTGGAAGATATGAATTAACATGTGAATTAAAATGTCAGCCAACATGGTGTGTCCCAGGTCAAGGGGCACTTTGATAGGGGACATATCATGTATATATCCAGGTCTATATTTTCATTCTGAGGCTGGTATATCTTTGCATGATTTGCAGTAAAAAACAAT
Source organism: Scomber scombrus (assembly GCF_963691925.1). Lineage (NCBI taxonomy): Eukaryota > Metazoa > Chordata > Actinopteri > Scombriformes > Scombridae > Scomber > Scomber scombrus. The sequence continues at coordinate 18,105,776 of NC_084987.1, forward strand.
AACAATTTACATGTGTTTTTCCTTATCCAGGATATCAAAATACAGATGGCACACTAAGTGTAGATGGGTTCTCAGAGTAGAAGCAGCACTGTATTGAGAAAAGTGGAAATAGGCTCAATTATGTTAAAACACTGCACAACAGTTTATAATATTACCAGAACTTATGGACTCATAAAGTCATTATATTTGTCCTCCTTTTGGATGATTGTGAAGTAAATTGTAGAACAATGCAGTGCATTGCTGATTGACTCCCATTATCTTTCAACACAATGGGAGTCCATTTTTTGCAACCTTGGAAGTGGGTTTCATGCAAACAAGCCAATATCCACTCACAACCATTGGCCTTTCTCTACCACAGTGTGCACCAAAACATAGAGTCTAGTTTGACACAGATTTGGAAAGCAATGCAGAATCAGACAGGAAACATGCCAACCAAGAGCCTCAGGTAAATGTGGCTGTGAGTGTGGGCGGGGTGAGGAGAGAAGCTCTAAATAGCCTCTTCAGAACAGAGGCTCTCCAGGGAGGTGAAGCTTTCTTTTGGTTCTCACACTGTACATCACGCATGCAATGGATGCTGGTTCATCTTAATACTCGTAGACCTGCATGACGGATCATCTCTGACTTGCCTTATCGCTGTGCAGAATCCATTTGACTTTAGTGTGTCAGCTCTCTTCTCTGGATGGTGCTCCAATCTAAAAGGTTGACAAAAGAAAGTGTTTCTACATCCATTGTTTTAAAAGTCTTTTTGGATTGTACCTGGTTCTGGTTCCTGAGTTAAAACACACATGCACAGATACACAGTTTGACCTGCAGTGTTGAGTGTAAAGCTATCAACCCCCACAACAGCAGGGCTACCTTGGTTAATCATTATAGTTCTGATTAAAGTGTGCATTTAACCTCAGTACTTAGCTTTGTTAAAACCCTGTGGTTGGAGGGGCATCTGGGAGGACCCACTTACAATCAATATGAGCATTATGTTCATTCATCGGATAAAACAAAAGACCAGCTCCTCTGTGCAATCACATCCCTACTCCGGCTCTGTTCAGGACTCATTTAGTTATAGAAACTGTGAGTGAGTGTGTGTGTGTGTGTGTGTGTGTGTGTGTGTGTGTGTGTGTGTGTGTGTGTGTGTGTGTGTGTGTGTGTGTGTGTGTGTGTGTGGGAGGGGAAAGATGGGCCTTTTTCTCTGCACCTTCCTACCTCGAAATATCTCAGAATGACTTCAGAGGACTTTCCAAAGTGTTACTGTCTGCATGCCACTACTGCCTACAGGAAAACGGAAATGTTTCAATCTGCAAACGTCTGAAATGTTCTAAAGTTCTGAGATTTTTTGCACAGTTGAAACATGAAACTGCTTTTTAAATACAGATAGGAGAACACTTGGAGGTGCAAGGCTTGACATTTTTGCTTATTTTCTCAGTAAATGTCAATAACAGCCCACTTTAAAAAGGTAAATACCAGCACACAGGAGAGTAGCAGGAGAGACATGTCATTATAGTGAAGGGGAAGAGGGGACTAAGTCATTTATTACAGTAAGATAGCATGGAACATTACATAACTCCAAGCCTTTTCTGGCATTGGCCTTTGTAGTGGAACAATATGTCTCATTTAAGAGGAACACTAATTAGCTTAAAAGTAGCTAACAAAAATTACGACAACATGCTTTCTAAGTGTCTTAGACAGTATCTTCTCAGTGGAGCTGAACATGTAGTCTTATTGTCACTCTTTTTCTTTAGAAAGCTGGTCAAACAAAAAGTTGTACTTTCTTATTTACTGTTTGTTGTTGACATGGAAACCAATGACATTTTGTTCGGCATATGGCTGCTGTACTCAGCATTTAAAGTTGATGATGGACACAAAATCTTTTAAGTATCAAACACTCATAAACTTTTAGGACTGAACAATTTCTGAAATATTAGTATCTTGCTGAGGTGGCAGTTGGGCTCACAGAAGAACGAATTCTAATGGTGATCCAGTTAATTAAAAAAACAAAATAAAAAAACAAACAAACTTTGATATACTCTGACTTAAATGTCAAAATATGTTGTTTCTAATTGCCTGCCAGAATAACACATATAAACATGTTCTGATCTGACGCCCCTATCAGCAGGACAACAGTATTTATCATTGCCCTTGAAAACCATTTTCTGATCTGACACCACCATGGTTAAAAGCTACCCTGTAGAGTTTTTTTTCTTTACAACAAGTAGACCAAGACCACATGAGTGACTCCCTGTTTTGTTTGTGTCACACGTGCACAATCTCACAGGTGGCAAAGATTCATATCCTACTATTTTGCTGATCGACAGATGGCATCTGCCATCAAGGAAACGGAGCATTAATAAAACTAGCTTTACAAATGTTTCATGTTTTTTTAATTTCATGTTTAATTTGCTATACCTCAGAGATACACGTGATGCATTTTGGTGAGTAACACTCAATGGTAATATGACTTCTGTTTGATTTTTACAAGAAAACTACACAAGGCACTTTTAAGGTTTCTGTGGATTTAAGCACAACAACAATGTTGACTGTCAGGAAACAGGAAGTGAAAAGCACTCTACCATAACTTTGACATTTTGTTAACTCATACATTCACCTCAGACTACTCCTTCTTTTGACTTTGTGGCTCTGTAACACTATTTCCTCCTATTTCCTCCTCTGGTCCTCTGACAGACAAGAATCATAATTTCTACAGCTTTTTTTTTTTGGAATGACAGTCTGGTCAAGCCTAATACTTCATAGGTTGCAAATGCTTAAAAAAAATCAAGATATGACAAAATACACTTAAAAGATAAACATGAGAATTGCATAATTAGTTTGTGCATATTAGAGCATGTGCCTCCTGCTCCTCCATTGGTCAAACCTACTCCGTTAGGTCACTCCAATGAATGATTGGCTCCAAGTAACACAATGCTAAATTGCCATTACACTAATCAATAGCCTCAAGAAACCATCTAATTCAATTTCATTCACTTTTCTTTATCTTCTCTACATTTGTGATGGTAAACTTATATTATACATATAATAAACTTATTATTATACTTATACTCAGCTGTGCTACATTTTGTTTAAAGGAATTACAACATCAGGTTTGCCAGCAATTAAGCCAAGGCAGAGCTGTTATTCCTATTTTACTACAGTGTTTTATCTTTTTCGGTGAGGCCCTTTGCAGTGCAATCATACAGGAGAGACCCAGCATGAATAAAACTGGATTTGATTTAAGAGTCATCTATCTCTCAGGATACCTATGTTAAGAATATTTGTGTATATTTCACAATGTTAAAATTTTATTTCATCACCAAAAGCACGCACTGTATGTGCTCAACTTAAAATTCAAGCTAAGGATGAGATGCAAAGACAGAAAGGCTCGAGATGATAGCCACCACCCCACCCCACCCCACCCCCACACACCCTACTTATGTCTGAATTCAGTTCTTAATGAGTATAAATAAAATATTTGATGTACACAAAGAAAAAAAGCTCCATTTTTAAATCCAATTAATATGACTGCAGAGAAGGTCTTTATCAATAATGAAATGACTCACTGGGGAGGAAGGAATAAATGAAAGTGTGAGAAAAGAAAGGATAGGTTGTGGAGAGAGAACACATGAACTGCAGCTTGAGGAGAGTGATTACAGTGCTAAGTGGAGGTGAATTTCTCTCAACCCCAACATGGAAATGAGACACAACAGGAGGATGTAGATGGATCGGACAGATGTGGAAAAAAGGGATAGTGGGGGAAAATGAGGAGCAGGTAAAATACAGTTTAACTGGGGCATGTCTTTCCTTGACCTTGACCTTTTCTCTTTCTCTTAAATAATTAGTGAGGAGATAATAGGAAAGACCTGACTACTGACACCACAGAGTCGTCTGTACACCAAAACATCAGACAATAGGACGTCGTCAGGCCTTGGCAGTGTTGCAGTGTATTCAGGTATGAGACATAGTATATTTTTATGTCCAGCCATTCAGATGTGACTTCATTGGGTGTTACATTCCTTCTATTCACTTTCTGTCTGTCAGGAACATTTACAGTAAAAAAAAGGAGAAAAAACAGACAATGAGGCATGTGTTAAGGTGACCTTGGTGCTGCTTTGTAGCGCATCCAAGCACAGAAACTATTCTGTGAATGACAGCAATTTTGTTTAAGAATAATTAGAGACATTTTTGACCGGAATATAATGAAATGGTAACCATAGTAACGGCCCTGCTGATAATGAGAAGCTGTCAGAAGGCCTGTCTACCTTTGTCTGCAAACGTCAGGAGGATGAAAAGAAGGGGATGAATTCCTTTGATTTCACCAGTTTAATAGGACCAACCACAGGAAAAAAGATGAACTGATGTTAGATGGGGTGAAAAAAGAAAGACGAGGAGAGGGGCTGAGCCTCTGGTGCATGAGGGCGCATGAGGGGGCATTGCATGCTGTGTCACCTCATTTAAAATCCAGTAACCTCTCCATCACACACGCAGTCTGTTTTCGGTAGTGTTTTCGAGTAATGTCTTTCAGTTTGAAGTTTGCTACCAGTCTTCTGGTACGATCGTTAAGGTTCATCATTGGAGTGTCAGTGGAAGGACCATAGCAAAAAGAAGAGTTTGACAAAATAACTTTAAAATATGTCCAGCTGAAGCATCATATTAGCACCAAATAAATTATTTTTGTACAGAGGTAGGACTTCAAATTCACTCACATTGCATTGCATCTGGAAGGAGCTCCTAATGTCCAGTATGAACAGGAGGAATGCAACAAAATTGACACTTTTTTGTTGCATTCCCCCTTGCATTGTCTTGCATGGCTCCTCTGGTGTGACCTTATGCTCACACTATGTGCATTACAATTTACATCAAGATGGCATACCATGATCTCTGTGTGTACAAGCATCCAGGGTGCACAGTTAAACGGAGGGGTTTAAGGAAGCGTCAGCCGAGAAAGAGGCCCCTGCTGCCGGACAGGTGGGTGGTGCATCCAAAACAATAAAAGAAAGAGCGTTTGGTTGCAGATTTTCACCCCTTTAACTATGAGTTTGTACTGATTCACATATTTAAGTCCAGCTTGCTGTTTTTTTTGTGATACTTGCACACTGGTATAATGTATCCAGACTTGATGAGAAAAAAATCTTTGTAAATAAAAAATAACCCTAATTAAAGAGATATATCTGCTCACTAATTTTGTCTTTGCTAAACGGCTGCTCTGCTGGCTGTCAACACACCGTCATAATAATGAGTCAGTCTGATTGGATGGAAAGCACGCAATGCATTCTGGTTGTGGTAGGGTTCCTACTTAAGAGCGGTATGGGGAATCTACAGTCGTTTTCTCAGTATTCTCTAGTCACAGGACACCAATTTAAAAAATAACTGCACATTTCTACTACATAGGTGACCTAGTTTTATGAAACCATCATATTCACAGCAGTGAATTTTCCCTTTAATGGAATTCAAAGAGTTTTCCTGTGATGAAACATGCTGGATGAATAAAATTGCCGTGTCTTGTTTTCCAAGTGTAACAATAACTAATTTGGTATCACAATGATCCACACAATAAACATTATAAATACACCAAGGGGTATTATGAATGTCTCATTAAAGTAATTTCAAGTACCTGGTCCAGGTGGGCTTGCAACCAAAGCACAAGCAGAAATGTGGAAAGAAAGTAAGGAAAGATTTTGAAAAATCGAGACCAAAAAGTAATTTTCTCTCAGATACATGATGTATAAACCCATGCTGACTTCCCTCAGAGGCTCCAGGGAAAAGCCTTCACTCAGGGCCTTTCAACCCACAGCAAAACACAGAGACAATCGCAAGTGGTTCAGATTTGGTTTCCACAAAGAGGCCTGGTGGGGCAGGAGACCATGTGGGAGGGAGGCAGAACAAGGCAGGGACACACTGAGTCGGCTTCCAATTAACTTGAAAAAATATCATAGTTTTAAGCCATTGACACTTCCCTCCATGCTGTTCTAAAGCACCCCCCATACACATTATAGTTTCATCTTATCCATTTTATATCTGGCGTGTGTGTGTGTGTGTGTGTGTGTGTGTGTGTGTGTGTTTGTATACGGTTGTGTGTCACACACTTTACTTTCTTCAGCACACACTTGTTGTAACAGCCATAATTAATGTTACAATTTGTGTCTGAGGTTTATGTAACTTAACTTTTCAGAGATTTATCATCACCAAAACAACTTTTGGAAAAAGTGAAGTTTGGATTCAGCTGGGTGCAATGTTTGTTAATTGAAATAAAGAAAAGATAGATGAATAGAAATAGAAGATAAATATTGATTTACACACTCATACCTAAGATGTTATCTTTCATACAAAATAAGGTTCAGGGTCTTAAATGTGAAGTGGATCTGTAAGGCTTTCGGATTATTGTAAAAGAGCTCTTAATTCTCAGTTAAATGTATAACACGTTATCCTGCTTTTTCAGCTTGTTACCTCATGAAGCTATTGCAAGACGTTGCTTGAAAATAAAATGGACTATGAATGTGTATGTGTATCTGAGGATGCAGGTAGTTACCTTAACATCTTAAGTATTTTAGGATTTGCTATAGGAACAGGAAGCAGATATGCGCCTGAGGATCTCAGGTTGCACATAGACTTGTGAGGCATTCACAGTTCAGGAAGATACCTCTAGGCCAGGCAATGCAAATGTATGAGTACAATCTTAGAAATCACTCTAAAACAACTGACATCCAGTGAAGAAATGTTAAAATGGGAAAGATACAGTGCCTGTTTTACCTCTTTTGATAAAAGCAGGTAAACAACACACTGCAGGAGCTAAGGTAAAAATAAATTCAGTATGGATAATTTTTGCTCTCAGAGATAGACAAAAAGCCTGACTGAACAAAGCTTTTTAGTATGCAAGCAACTATATTCCAGTGTTGCAATGCAGCAGTCCTGTCATTCATGCTAATCATCACCAGTGAGCATGAGACATCACTTTACTCATTTCATCTCAAGCATCCTAGCCTATTTCTGTCCTCTCTGTCCCATCCCAGCTCTGCAACAGTTAACAAGTGCTGCCCTCTGGGCTGCAAGAGCAGCTGGAAGTGTGTGTGTGTGTGTGTGTGTGAGAGAGAGAGAGAGAGAGAGAGAGAGGAAGAGAGAGTAAGCAGTGGTTGACAGCTCTTGTAATAGTTTAGGGGCTATTAGCAGTGGACCCGCTGCACCTGCATCAAACCAACCCCCTCTGTTCAACATAAAGGATGCTCCTGCTGCGGCTGGTTGAGAACATTCACTCTGGAAGAGATTACAGCGCTCACAGCTTCTAATTAATCCAGTGTGAGTCCTGTTCCACATGCATGAACATACAGTACAGTGTGCACCACCATAGGCAAAGGATATACGCAAAGAAATAATGAGTAAGGGGTTGTGGGCAAGAAAGAAGGTTGCCATCAAAGGGAGGAAGAGGGAGCATGCAGGGGCAAATGGCTGCTGTTTTCCATCACATTATGGTTTCTAATCCTTTAGACGTTATGCAGAGCACGCACATGAAACTGACATAGTTTTATTTACCTGCCCTCCACCTAACCTGCCAGGGAACCATAAACAGCTGCATGTGCACACTTGCCACAGATAGTGGCAGAGTTGACAACAGCTCTTTGATGCAGTAGGCTGAAAAGGCTCTTTGGGTGCCCAAGGAAAATGGCCCAAGCCTCCTGACTGATGCATGAACATAATAACCCAGATAAAAACTGCTGCGCACTCATCCACACTCAATATTTCAGATGGACTTTACAGGCACTGCTGAGGCTGTTACCACACCAGCTTTATTATTATTTGTGATACTGCAGTGCTTCATGGAGTACAAAACTAAATGAAAATCAGAGAAAACCAGTTGAAAGTGAAGGGAGACTAATCCAGCTGAGAGAAGACAAGCTGACATAGATATTTCTGTGAAAAAGACAAAGATGTTAAAGGAGGACAAATCTCTGGCTGTGCAGTTGGTAATTACTGTATGAGATACTGTACGAGGTGTAAGCAGCTCCAACCCCCCACACAGGCTGCTGCAGAGAGGCCAGGGGCAAAGACAGGCATTTACCCACAGGTCTGTCATCCCGACATTAGCACAGCCTCACACTCAGCTTAATGAAAAGAGCATGACAATCATATTCAGGGGTGACGTATAGCAGAGAATGGTGATTAGAGTGCAGAACAAAAACATATAATCCCTAAGGTTTAAATTATGGGATTTAATTATAGCAACAGCTGAGCACACTTTATTCATGTCTGATGTGTGGTGTCAAGTGAAATACATATAGAATGACTCGAGGGAAAATATATGCAAAGTAATGCAGAGACGGGAGCAATAGGCCTGCGTTTTCAGTGATACATACAAGGAGGTGGCGTTGGTTCATGTGAACATTTCTGCGTTCTGTCCTTTGATGTGTGTGTTCTCCTTAAGGTGACTGTCATCTCATACAATATGTTTGCATTTAGTATCAGTATGTTTCATAGGTGTTAAAATCATTATTTGCACATAAAAAAGAAATCAGTTTACGAAGTGTTTCCAAGATTTTTCTGTGAGTGCAAAATGCATGATCTGTAGTCTGAAGAGGCAATTGCACACAATCTGACAGACCAATGTACTGTTTGACAGTCTGGATTTCAGAGTCTTTTGATCACAATTTAATTTAGCAGAATTTATTAAAAGAATAATTCATGATGTGCAGCCATTTCCACCCTGACGGCCACATGATGAAGTCAAAACGGTGTTGAAGAGAGCAGAAATCAGGACCCACATGCAGAACCTAGAGAGCTCACAGGTATGATGTATATAACCACATTTATTACAAAATTAGGTCAAATTAAGCTGCACTGCTGTGCAAAACAACAAAGTAAGGTTTAAAAAATCCTATAGCCTACATGCACAATAAGAGATTATTTGGCTTTTATTAATTTAAGATCTATGTCTCTATTGCATATAATGCTGCACTATACATAATGTTGCACTTACTCTGCGATTCAACCAAGGCTCCAAGGGGAATAATCATAATTTTAGACAAAACACATTAAATACAAATCTTAAAATTTGTTGGCTGGACAGAAAATGTTAATAATTTTCTACTTACACAGGACAAAGCCTACTTACACACGATGGGGCATTAATAAATCCACTGACACCATTTACAATCGTCTTTTACTACTTTACCTCAAAATAGTCCCTGTCCCTGATTCCCTATTTGAGATACAAAACAAAGATTGAGGGTTTAAGCAGTGCTTCTCACTCACTGAGAGGACAAATCTCTGCATCTGATAATGAAGAGGCTCCCATGCTGAATTATTAATACTAAGTGCTTTTCTTCCAAAGAACAGAGTTCAGCGCCCAACAGGGGGTCCTCTGTGCTTCCAGGTGCCTGCTAAATCCAGACTGCACTAGTTTGTTTAGCTGTAAGTCCCAGAAGCATCATTACAGTGTTGTCCAATGGAAGCTGGATCCAACCTAATAATGCTTTTAGATCCTTCTATGGATCACCATGCTGTTAAATCAACCATTACAGGGCCTTTGGGGATGGGCTGTCTCGACAATGGTGGTTCTTATCCCTCTTGCTGGACTAATGACTCATTTGCAGATCTACTTTTGATTCAACTTATCTAAAAAGGAAGAGGTTTTGATTTTGGCTGTTTGCGTTCAACCTTTTCACTAGACAAGATCGGTGCTGTTTAAAGATTCTTCAAAACGTCAGTGACAGTGTTCCTTAACATACATTGACAAAATATTAAAAGGGGACATATCAGGCGCTTTGTGATTTTCTGTTGTTTTTAAACTGCTATGCTGTATGATCTCTATGTTAACCATGTTGACATTTTCAAAATGTATTGCTAATGTTTTTGCTAAGGTTGTTCCACGGGTTGTTTGTGTTGTCTTGACTATTTTAGATCGAATTTGGGCTCAAACATGTACAGATATGTATTTGAGAAGTTTCCATTTCGAATAAATCATTAGAAAAGTAAATTAATTATTACTATTTGTTTATAGCCTCCTGAGCTGCTAACCTATCAGAGCAGGCTTATCAGAAGGAGTGCCTTAAAGAGTGAGGAGCTAAAGTAGCCTGTTTTAAACAGAGGCTGAACTGAGGGGCCACATAAAGTGTCAGTATAAGAAAACTACAGAGTTTTTTGAAGTGTAAATTATTATATGTAGAGCTCCAGAATAGAAACATAGACCTGGAAATGTGCCTGGTAATGTCCCCTTTAAAATGATCGCTTTGTACAATGTCTGCACATGGCATTTACGGTAAGGTTAAGGTTCAGGAAAGGCTATGGTCATTATAAATAAACAATGGTCGGGGTTAGGAAACTTGAACATTTGGTTAAGTTGACGGAAAGATGGTGGTTATAGTTACAAAACAAACAAACAAACAAATATTAATAGCAGGTCTGAGGGGAAACAAATTCTGCGATCCTGCATGAGAGTCAAAGGCCTTTCCACACACTCTACACCAGCATGACCTCCACTCTACTTTCTCACTACACGTAGGAGGACACCCTACTTCTTGCATTGGCATTAGATGCACAGTATATTAGGGTGAGGTGTGTAATTGTCCAGTATGGGCTGGATTCTGGACTGGTCAATTTGTGAACAGTTAGGGTTTTGTAAGATGATTTTCAACAATGTTGCAACTGCTACATTTGTGTATTCTGATTACGGTATTTTTTACAACAGACTTAACATCTTGCAAGATCTTTGTAAACAGGTTTTGTGTTTTCAGGTCATCTGATACTCTCTAACTCTAGCTGCACCTTAAATTGGTTACTTTTGACAAATATGAGAAACCCATTTGGACAATTGTTTACATTTATGATAAGGTGCTGATGTTTTTGTTGTAAGCCAGAACGTCTTGTCATCAGTACAACAACAGAAAAAAAGTTAACATCATTCACATACATTCCCTAGAGGAAGAGGAAAATGCAATACTTGAAAGCAGTACCTTTCTGTAACGTCTGTATCAGCACTGCTGCGCTCGTTCTCTTGACGATTGATCTCATATCCAGGTATCAAATGTAATATACTGTATAATGTACAAGCAAGCATGGTTTTTTTTGCAGGTGTTCACAAAATCAGTTGTTTTAGGGAACTTTTCCCAGAAAATTGAGTTTAGAATTATTGTGTTTCAACACAGATAGGGTACATTTGTTTCTTTTCTAACCTACAGGGAATTGAGGGAGTGTTTTGAGGTTATAAAAATGTAATAACTCTAATGTTATTGTCATCCCTTTGGAATGTCTTCCAAACTCTGAAACCCTTTGGTAGCTGTGCTGACATTAACTCTCACTTTCCTCTGTACTCCAGACAGACTCAAGATTAATGTGTTGATGTGAGCTGTCAGACTGATAATTCCCCTTTACTTTGAAGAGAAGGATTTACTTAAGTATGTGAGAGAATTCTGTAAACAGTTTTGTGTTTTTTCCCCTCTAACATTCATCTTAAAATGCGTGAAGTGATGTGAGCTGAACTGAAACAAGGATGGTGGATGCCTTCTTTTCCCATTTCCCCTCCACACCTGGGGAGCCACAATTCAAGCCAGGAACTGAAATGAAAAGCATGTTACCCTTACAACAGAAAGCAAGCCCCCGCTGGCCTCAGCTCAGGTGTGATTTCAAAGGGTAACAGAGTGCTCTGGCACGTATCCGAGAAGGCGTTGAGAAAGGTGCAGACCTCCCTTGGTCCAGTGCAGGGAGGCATGGAGCAACCTGAGGAAAAGCGGCAACCACCCGCCCCACCTTGATATGCACCTTCCTCTGGGAATTCCTGACAGGATTCAGGATCAGATGAGACACATAGAGTTTCCAAACTTTGTTGTACCTTTCATGTCTTTGTTCTTTTTTTTACTCCTAAGTTGTCTTTCCTATGAAAAACAATACTGCTTTTAGCCAGGAAGCAGAGTTTTCCATCCTTCCAGCCTGTTAGATCAAAACAGTGAGGTACTGCAAGGTAACTGGTTATGAAATTATGCTTCTCTGTAAATGCAGACAAATTATTGTCATCGGCTTCCCTGTGTTTTGTCAGCACCCTGTTTACTTTTGTTACACCCCGTCCTGTACTCCTCTCCTGTCAGCTTCGCGATGAGTCCGCTTTCTTTTTTTTGGAATATTTTCTTTTTACTTTCAGACTTATTTTCCACGATTAAAGAGAACAAAGAACATCAAAGAAACCCCAATTCCCTGCCCTTTCTGTATAAACCCAGTTAGAAAAACGGGAAAAAAAGAAAGAAAAAGGTCAGTTCATAGAGTGAAATACAAAGAGACACTTCACCAGCACAGTGTTGAATCCTTTGAAGAGGCATTCTGGCTTACCAGAAATGATCACATGCCTATGGTGGCGTCAGTGACATGCTTATACTCTAGGTAAGGCTGCCACATTTTTTGAAATGTATTGTACCTTTTTCTAAAACAATATGTGATCTTTTCAAGAAGAAAACAACTGTTTGTGATGACTCTGCTTTATGACTCAATCATAATCATGATGTGATGATACAAAGTCAAGTGGAAGGTTGCTGGCTGATTCACATAGAACATTTTCCATGCAGGAATTTAAAAAAGTGTTTTTTGAGGCACATAAGGACAAACCATGAGCTCAATCTGGTTAAAATCCCACTGGTCCTACTTTAAACCTGCCACTAAGCCCGCAGGGAACAACCGTCAGAGAGAGTGAGGGTTGAGTGAGTGACAGATTAGAGAGTCACCTTTACTCAGATGACAGCCACCTGTTGGCATAGTCACCTCTATATGCTTTAATGAACAATATATATAATATACAATATATTACTGCAGCCACGGATCTTCAAGCAAACTGAACCTTTCCCTCCTTTTCTTGCCATTTGAAATCTGAAAGCAGGAAAGACATCCCCATAGGTACAATCCATTATGGGATTTTAGTGCAGAGTCTCTTGGGTGCAAACCCTGGGGAAATATCCCATCCTCTCCTCCCTTTGCTCTTCTCTTTCTAGCACTGAAGTCATATGTGATTGAAAAAGTAGGAAAACGATGCTTAGTAAAACTGCAGGTACATTAGTATTATAAAATACTTAAGGGATTAGGAGAGAAACTGAAGGCATTGACACTTTGGAGACACAGAGGAAGTCTGTTAACCCTTTCATACTATTCCTTTCCAAACCCTTCATATCCTTTTTGACCCAGCTCAAGTATCCCTTCATAATTAGTTCCTGTACCAAATTGTGAACCATAAATATATATTTCATCCATATATCTTATCGGTTATTAATAAATGAGTGTTTCAACATTAATGTTTCAGAGAGCAGAGAGTGTTTTCTTTAGGGTTGACACTACTTGTTTATAGAGAAAATACATTCACTACTACACTATATTATAATCTCATGTTATCTAAAACAGGAAAACAAAAGCCACAATTATTTCTAGGAATTTTATTGAAAGCAAGAGATGGAACAATATTTTTGAATGGCAGGTTTCATTATAACCTTTAAACCATCAATCAACACTACCAACAAACTGCATGCCCTCCTTTTCTGAAAATTGCACACAATCAACTGTCAAGGTTGAGCTCTGTCCTCAATGTCCCAATGACAAAAACACACACACACACACACACACACACACACGCACCAATCCATAGTTTCATTGTTTCAAGATTTCACATAACCAGACATTGAACTTTTAGCCTCTGATCTTCCATCCAACAGGGCTTGAAATTAGTTTGCCTATTTTTTCACTGATAAAATTCAGAAAAGCAGTCACTTAGACAAAGAGTCAGTGCCCCCACATCAGATACGGGATAAGCGTTGTCCCTGTGTCCACTTACACTACCATGACACAATTTTTTGTCAGATCAACCATAAATATCTAAAGAACTTTATACAACATCTTGAAACCCTCCTGCTGCTGCATTGATATTCTGTCAACAACCTTTTTCAAAAATGTTTCAAATAGAACGGCCTCAGATCTACAAATTGTAAACACGTCTCTTCTCTTAGGATTTCTTCCCACAGGCTCTGAAAAGTACAGTCATCAAGGCACTATAAAAATACAACAGTCTAGACTCTTCACTAATGAACAATTACAGGCCCATATCAAACCTCCTTTTTTTAAGTAAAAATCTGTTTTTCTATAGCTGAACAATTTCTTGGCACTAAATAACTGTTTTGATGTCTCCCAGTCAGGATTCTGACCACACCACATTTCTAAAACTGCTCCTGTTAAGTGACAGTGGCAGAATTGCAGTCTTAGTATTAATATCATAGTGCTGCATTCAACATGGTCGACCATACACTAGCATGTTATCATACAATTATACACAAAAATGTAAGGCGGAGTTCACCAAGGCTCTTTTCTGTGGAGTCTTCTATTCAACATGTACATGCTTCCACTAGGTCAGATTATGGAAAACAATGACAACAAACAAGTAGCTGTTTTTGGAGCTAAGTAAGAACGATTAAAAATCAACGCTCAGCTTCAATCAGTAATGTTAAAAACCACAAACCAAGCCAGAAATCTTCATGTAGTAATGGACACAGACATGAATTTCAGCAGCCACATTAAGATAATTATAAAGTCAGCCTACTATCACCTTAAGAACGTATCAAGGATTAAAGGACTTATGGCTCAGCAGGATTTTATTGGTCTGAGTTCACACTAAGACCAACAAAGTGGATCATATCTCTCCAGTTCTCAGAATTGATTTTAAAATACTTCTGGTGCATTATAAAGCACTGAATGATTTGAGGCTAAAATACATTTCTGATCTTCTGCTACATTATGCATCATACAGGATTCTCAGGTCGTCTGGGACAGAAGCAGTTAGTTTTTGTGCTACACACACCTGGAACAAACTCCAAGAAAACTGCAGGTCTGCTGCAACTCTAAGTTCTTCAAATAATTATTCATTTCTTACATTGCACTGCAACTCTATTTTATTATCTTTTTATTAGTCTTATTCTATTTTAACTTGTTTTTGTTTTCTATTTTCTTAGCTCTTTAATGACTATATATTTAAATGTCCTTTTATGGTGTGTTTCTTTTGCGCTTTGATTTGATGCTTTTAATATTTTATGTAAAGCACTTGGAATTACCCTGTTGCTGAAATCTGCTATATAAACTTGCCTTGCCCTTACCTTGATGTCACCCCTTCAAGTGACTTTAAAATCCATTTAAATAAATACACATCAAATTTGACCCAAATGACCCCCTATGTCAAAATGAGTCAAATTATAATAGTATAGGGTTTAATCTTCTTGGATTTTGAAACTTGCAGAGCTGCAGTACTGTGTCCATGCTTCTGCTGTGCCTAAGGATAGGTGTGTGTGTGTGTGTGTGTGTGTGTGTGTGTGTGTGTGTGTGTGTGTGTGTGTGTGTGTGTGTGTAAGTGTGTCCCAGCAGGAAACTCAGGATAGAGACAGGGATTGTCTGAGGTTACATAAGACCTGCAGGAGTTTGAGGTGAGACGAGGACAGGCAAGAAAGACAAGGAAAGACATGCAAGAGAAAATAAAAAGAGAAACAAAGGAACTCCAAGAGCTCAAAACTGCCAGCTGAAAGAGATACATATGTAACATCTAACCAGTTGGTTTGAGTTACTGGGAGTATAGCAATGATATTGGTTTCCACCTGATATCCATTGTTTTAAAAAAGTAATTGTCTTTGCAGCTAGACACAGTCTACAGTTACATGCCAGGATTCATAATTAAGAGCAAGTTAAGGAAATGAAACCCAAAGCTTTATCTAAACAGTTCAATACAAAAACCCAACTTGCGCCAGCCACTATGAAGCGAGGTAACCAGATATTCTTTCTGTTGTAATAGCAATCATTTTGCAAAACACTCACTATTTTAATTTTTGACCCTCAGTTCTAAAGATGTATCATCATTCCCTTTGAAGGAATAGTTTGATATTTTGGGAAATATTCTTTTTTGCTTTCTTTCC
Source organism: Scomber scombrus (assembly GCF_963691925.1). NCBI lineage: Eukaryota > Metazoa > Chordata > Actinopteri > Scombriformes > Scombridae > Scomber > Scomber scombrus. The sequence goes on from NC_084987.1 coordinate 18,121,669, forward strand.
AAGAATAAGTGTATTTCCCAAAATGTTGAACTATTCCTTTCGGGCAGATGGACCTGGTTGTGAGTGGCTGATGGTAGGTTTAAAAATGTTGGTATAAGATGGAGAGTGGTGGACCATTCGTTGCATCATAGTAGCAATGTTCACACACACAAAGATGTTTGCCCAGCCACAATTGATTAACATAATGTGGTGACTCCCTGGCCGGACATATGATGAATGATCAGTAGTAGCTGATAACCAACATGATCAAGATAGTGATACAAGTTTATGGATTATCTTGAATTGATGTGACAGGTGATAAAACAAAATGAAGAAATTATAAAATGTCATCAATGGTGCATCAATGAGTGAGTCAGATGTTACGTAGCTCTGCTCTGCTCAAGCTGACAAGGACAGCAACATTTTTTCTTGCTCAAAGGCTGCTTCTCTGTTTGTGTTGGAGAATATCTAAACTCTCCTCAACACTCAAGGGAGGTACACGCTCCACTGCTGTGGCTCCGTGTCAGCCAACACTGCAGGCATGGTTAAGCTTTGAGTTTCCGGTGTCTGTAAATGTGGATGTAGGCAGCTTTGGGATTGCTTGAGGAATGTATTAGTTACATAACAACAAAGGTTGTGTTGCTTGCAGAGTCAGATCCATGAAGGATCAATGACACTCCTTTTCAGTTTCTCTCTCCTGTACTTGAGGCCAAAAGATGCAAATATGCATGCTCTTATTGTAGATTTTCATTACAGTTACACAAACATTGGATAGAGCACCTGAAAAATAACAAAACAAACTCATAAAAGTTGTCTGGGCAAAAGGGATTTAGAGCAGAGTACATGAGCCTGTGGGAGTGCGGTCAGGGCTTTGAACATGAACATGTCCTTGGGATAAGAGATGACTCTGACTTCATCATGACTCTCCACATCCAATATTGCTGTGCCAGCAGAAACCCTGCTCTCCTTCACCCTTCTACCACAACAAAACACAGGGAATTCTCCAATGGCTCAATAAGCCCAATCAGGGATTCTCAGCTTATATCTTAGGGGCTGAATTCCATTAAAAGCAAAATAAAAACTGCATACAAGGACTGTTAATCTCTTATTCAGCATGAATACATTACAGTTAAATTGTGGTAAGATGAAACTATCTTGTATTTAGGATAAAACACAATGCTTTTATCCTTCATTTCTGAGTCAGATAATCATTTCCTGAAGTCACACTGAAAGAAGAACATTCATAGAAAAAAATCGAATTTTTCTACTGAATTTCTATGAATAGATGTATTAACCAATCATTCTACCACATATTGGGCTGGACCAAGGACAGGTTCAAAACATCTCAAGTGTGTCCTAAAACAATTGTCAGGTGTCCAAACAAACATTGACATTTTTGTTTTCTTGAATGATTCCTCTTTTTTCATACTGGCCATTATGAGATCCCCTCCAAGTGTTTTCAATGTAAGTGATAGGGGACAAATTCCCTCCTCTCATGCAATAATGTATTTAAAAGGTTATCTGAAGCTAGTGTGAGGCTTCAGTCGTCAAAATAAATCAAATAAAGTCAAAGTTTCCTTCAAAGTTACTGTCTTTTCAACACATCCTCATACCAAAACTATACAATAGTTCTATTTCCAATGATTCTCATAAAGGCATATGAGTGTTTTCAGTGCTCTCTATAGGTTGGCTGGAGATGGGGACCAGACAGAACAAACTTTAGGAGCATTTTCAGAATGACCCATGCTGCTTTCCAAAACAAATCAGTGTTAAAAAACAAATATGTTTTGTGGTGTTACAGCACTGTGGGTTTTGGTGACCTGAACTTTAGACCAATACATTGTTCTTGTATGAACATGCTGGTCTTTTTAGGGTCAATTTCCTGTTTTTGGTTACGATCCTTCAGCCAACAGGAAAACACATTGAAAGTACATTAGGAGGGTATCTGAACTCATCCTTCAGGCTAGAAAACATGAGCTCTTATACTTAAGCCTGGATATTACATTAGCTAATGGTAGCTAACTATTGCAAAAGAGCAACTTTTACATTTTCTGTCTTTAAAACAAAATTGCAGGAGGCAAAGTCCACCTCTTATTTCTCATGGTTGGACATTGGATATAAATCTGCAGCTTTGTGCTCAGAACTGCAAAGGTTTCAACTTTGGATGCTTGGAGCACTCCTCTAGGAATTTCAAGGCATGCTGTGTGGATAAAAGTGAGGTGCCTGGAGCTCAAAGCAGCATCCATATGCTTCAAAAGATTCAAAACAACTACAAAATGGCTCCCTCAAATTGCTAAAAATTCCACCTGCCATCTCTGTTTTGTGGGAATCAAGAGTAACATCAGTGGTATGGGCAAGCCAGAGGCCAAACTAAATAACACTAGAAGGAATTTGACTGCGTAGTTCAGTATAAATACTTTCTCTTACATCTTTGAGTTTGTGAAAGAGAGTAGCGTTTTAATTACATACATACATAATTAATGTACCACAAATATGTTCATCTTACACATTCAGCCTTGAAATAGACTTCCATTAGGCAGAATTTGAACGAAATATTTTAGAAATTGTAAAAGAAAAAAAAAAGTGAAATATACAACACTACCACAAGGGAGGGATGCCTGGTCTTGCAGCTGAAGCAGGGTCTGACACTACAACTATGTAAGTTCATGAGAAATAGCCCGGTTGCTTGAAAGAGTCATAAATGGTAATTGTGAACAGGGAGCTGCAGGGAGTCATGTTGGAAACACATGCTGTAATGTTAAGGCCACAGGCTTTGAGTTATTGTGCGACGATGTGGTTCACTGGCTCAGTGACTGAAGGAGAAAACCCTTCAAGCAATCCCAAGCAAGGGCAACCTCCTCAGCAATCTAATACAGACTGCAGTAATATTCCCCCGCATGCATAATGCAATAGCTAAATTTAATAACAGGAGAAATAGAATGACAAGTAAAGACTGAGCTTCATAACGGTAATGGTCCACTATTATAAAAGCAAGGGAAGGTGCAACTGGGAATTATGAGGTTGCTGCACTGTGGTTGACTCTGACCCCGCAATCACCTTCCTCTAATCCCCACATTACTATTATGAAATCTGTGAAAAACACCTACAGTGTACATCCACAAATCCAAAACTTGAAACACACCTCTCACGCTGATAAAAATGATCAGTTGGTTGGTGTTTCATATTTTTGAAAGTGATTTGTTCTATATTTTGTAGAATCAAATCAAGTGTGAAATACATATACTGAATATTGGGGACCATTAAGAACTTTTTATGGTCCTGATACTTGTGTCCCCTCTCAGCTGGAGGTTATGGGTTGATAGTATCCCTCTTTCCCCACTTTGAAGACCCTTACAGAAATAATTTGACATTTTGGGAAATCTGAGTAATTATTGATTAAATATATTAAATAATAGAATTAGCATTCTTGTGGAATAAGATGAGATGATTGATCAAATAGATTTTTTATGGCTTGAAGAAATGATATATTGTGTTCATAAGTGAGCCTGAGAGTTGCTGGTAGGTGGATTTTGTTACCTTTTGGATAGAGCCATATCTGTTTCTATCACTGAGTTTATATAAATATGGAGGACATCACTTTCTACATGCTATGCAAAAGTGAAGCTAAAATATATCCTTTCCAGGAGCTGCCATCTTGCTTGTGTGATGTCATTTGCAACCAGAGTCTGTGCAGTTGACACACCCCCTCAGCCATCCCACCACCTGACTACTTAGTCAATGGTTTTTAGTATTTGTGCTAAGCTAAGCTAAAATAACCTTCTACTGACTGTAGCTTCATAATTAATTAAATTCACTAATTAAAATAAATTAAATTAAGCTTATTAAGAGTATTATCAAACTTATCACCCAACAAAAAAAATGTTTATTTCTTTAAAATCCATATATAGGAATACATACATGTATATAGAATAAATCTGCATCTGAAAAAAGAGGATATGATATTGTGGATCGGTAATGGCTTCTTTTACTACCAGTCGAAGTGAAATTACTGTTAAATGGTGTGAAGAGCTATCTCTCTCTAATAGGACGTTAGTGAAGGTATCAAATTTTGACAGATGGTAAGGGAAATCTGACTGTGAGAAATACTCGGCTGGCACAACTCAGAATTATAGAAAAACAAACTAAATGCAAATAGGTGGACTCCATTGACCTCGAAGATATCTTGCACAAATGACTGCCTAAATCATCTCATTTTCTGCCTGAGGCGATTACTGGATCCAATTTACACAACGGAAAAAACAGGAAAGATGAGACTTTCAGAAGCCAGAATGCCATTATACTGTATCCTCTGGACATTATGTTTGCATCCACCATAACATTTAAGGGACCAAGGGAAAACAACTTGGCAGTCTGCAGCAGTAAATCCTTATATGAAAAATATAGAAAATACGTCTAATACGAATCCCACTATACAACATAACATGCGAAATGTGCTACATTGCATTGGGGCTTATATTATGTCTATGATCCTTCTTTTTGTCTCTTTTATTGTAAATTTACAAAGCACAGACCTTTGGTTGACGTTTGATTCTCATGGGTTACATTTGAGTGCTCTGTTCCTGATTTGCTCTGTACTGGGATCAGGATCAATAGATTTGAAAAAAGGGGGAAACTGCTCTTGGTTAGACCAAGATAATGTGAGTTTTCTGAAAACACATGGATTTCTTTGTAGGGAAAATAACGTTACTGATTAAAGAGATTGAGGAGAGACTAGAAATGGAAATCATGAATTACTATGCTGATTTGATTCAGTTCAGTTCAAAGTTTCAGAGTTTTTGACTCTATGGTTTGTTCACTTTTTTTCCCGAGCAGACTGATTGTATTACCATTCAAATGCAGTTTACTAAGTACATCAGGAAAGCATTGACTCCAAGACACGTGTGTCACATGTGCGCCACCCCAGGACCCCCTGCGTCCCGCTCAGTTCCACAGGAGCTGCTGCTGAGGACAGACGGCCGAATGCAGCTCAGAGTTGGTGTGGATTGAATTAAAGCTGAGCTCAGACTAATTACTTTTGAGACGATTTATCCCTGATTTACCCCTCCCGACAATGGTAGGACAAATCTGGTCTGGGACCTTGGTTGGTACTGATGTGAGGGGTTTACATATTGCTGACTCATCAGGGCCACCCTTCTAATTTCAAACATACATTTACAATCTGGTTGATTACGTCACTGCTTTTTGAGTGTGACTGCAATGGCCAATGAGAGAGAACAGACAGTGTTGCCAACCAGCGGTAAACATTCTAGCCCTTGATGCTAACTTTAGCTAGCATAACGCAGCAGAAAACCTGCATTTACCATGTCTCCCCAATTATTCTTTCATTGAGACTCATTCAGCCTTCTGCTTGTTTTTTCACACTGCAAAGTGGTTAAAACATAACACTCACAGTTGGAAATGGGAAGCTAAGTCCATTCTTCTGTCATCTGACGATCTAGTCAGCCACAAAACCTGGCAAAATTCACTTCTCCGGGACATAATTACTACAGCTGCTAGGTGTAATAAATGTAACAATTTTAGACCTATACTGTTTTTTACTGTTTGTTGTCTATACTGTTTTTTTCTTGTGAGGACAGGCTGGTCTTGCATGTGTTTCTGGTTCTTAACATTAGCTTCTGTATTGGATAATTCAATATTGTTTTGCTCACTATAACATAGAATTATACTAATAATATTCACACTACCTTATAGAGAGTCAGCAACACTGTTTTCATAGCATTTTTGGAAGCCTAAAGGTGAGACTATAATTGGCAAAAAATACAGGCAGAAGTCTCCAAATTAAATATCCAATTTTACTTTCACTGTATTTTTCAACTTCACAGTCAGCTTTAATTGCCCATTAACACTACAACATGTTTCTGTTAGCAAACTCTCTCCTGCATCAGAGGAATAAGAAATCAAATCCATCTGGTACTTGACCCCCAAGGCGATTAAACAAACATGACCTCAATCTCTCTCCTGCTAGCTCCTTGATATCTGCTGGCAAGCCACCTGTTTAGCTTACTGCTAATTTGACACTCTCAGGGGAGATGATAGATGTGTGTTTGAAAACCAGTTGACAAGAGACTCCTCAGTGTTTCACCCTGTGCTATTGCTATGCAAAATCCCCTCATGGCCTCCAGCTATATTCAGATTTGTTTTATTATTCACACTGAGTTGCATGTGAAGGCACTTGAATACAGTGAGGGAACAGTTGTGTCAGTGGGGGTTTCTTCTGTACGGGTGTCGACTGGGAAAACATACTGATATTATGTGCTATACATCATTGGATGTAGCATAAAAACCTGGCATCAACTTGGCATCTAACTGAATCTACCAGTCTTCTGATCAGATGCTTTCGTCCTGCAGATCCATTTACTTTGATCTTCACACCATCCCAGCTCTTTCTCTTTTCCCTCTGCTCCTCCTTGTCTTCCTCAGCCGCCACGGAAGGTCACAGATATGCAGCCGATCCGATCACACTTTATATGTCAGAGAGCCTGCGAATTGTCTTTATTCATAAATTCACAGCAGTGAGAAACAGGCCTCTAGGCTCCACATGCATCAGAAGGAGGAGAGGGAAGATCCCAGAGAAACCGAGTTCAAAGCTATAACGGGCCGAGACTATGGCCCAATCCCAATGTCACCCCTAAGCTCTGCACCCTCGCAGACTTAACTGACATCCCTTGTTAAGTGCTTGAGTGCAAGAGGCTGCAAGGACTTGAAATGGTATAAATGGCACTTTGCAACTTCACGTTACCTTGACGACAACAAAACATGTTACATACGATTGTGGGTTTGGGACTTATTTTATGTTTTTTACTTTCCTGCCACTACTCAGGTGTGCAGAGATTCCTTTCTTTACTTTCATGTTTTTTTTTTACTTTTTTCAGAGCTAAGGCACTTAAGATTAAATTTAGAAATACCAGCGCACACACTATGCCAGGCTGTTTACCTTGTTTTTGACCCTTCCAGGCTTCCCCTGGTAAATACGCTGATTTAATGTCAAAACACTGTGAACTGTGGATAAATCCCTTCGGCAAGGTCTGCAGAAATGTGGACTTCCATAAAGTATGCATAAAGGGCTCAAAATGTCTGTGAGGGAGCCCTCATACACTTAACAGTTTGACAGAGGGACAGCCCTTAGTCCCTGCAGACTTAACAGGAAACACACCTCAAAGTCTGTAAGTCTGTAAGTGTGGAAATTGGGATTGAGCTCCAAAGCTGAGATTTCTGAACTTTTTTCCAGGGAAACTGCAGCGAATGTGTCTGTGTGCATATGTGCCGTGTTTCAGTAATGTTTCATGAGGATAAAGCCATGAAAAGGGGCCAAATTGTATTGCAGTTTATTTAACTTTAGGATTATTGATCCTGCTATTTTAAGATGTTGTTTTTCATCTTTATGTATGTCCTCAATGCTCATGAAAATTGTAAATATGAAGCTACAAGCCAGTAGGTGGATAGCACATAAACTGGAAACAGAGGGAAACTACTAGCCCAAAGGTAACAAAGCTGACCTACCAGCAACTCTTAAGCGTATCTCCTGTTTGTTTAACCTGTATTAAAACCAAAAGCTAGATATTACATTGGTTTTACAAGGTTGTTTGGTTGCCAGACAACAAGTAGAGACTCCAGAAATGGATTGCTACCAATCCGAGAAATAGTCCAGGACATAACCATAACTCTGCAAAACCACAAGGCCCTCTCATCTAATTTTTGGGAAAAAAACAATGTTGACTGTTGAAATGGGAAACATAAAGTGGTCTCAACATACTTTGTCATAATCACATTTCGACCACACTGCATTTACAGTAGGTCCAAAAAAACGGTAGCAGAACCTCACCTGGTGCACATTCAGACCATCAACAGCCAGAATAACCACAAAGAAGTGCATGAAAGAAGAAGTGGACGGGGGCACAACACAGAAAACTCATGTGAGGCTGCAAATGGTCTCTTTTCATATGTTCAGACTCCTCAGCTCAGATGCAGAGCAGGTGACAGAGAGGCGGTGACAGGTCAGTAAATAGCAGGGTTTATGTACTGTCGTCACTCAGACCTTATAGTAACTGCTTCTTTAACGACCAGCCACCAATTCAGATTGTGGCCTTTTGTCCAGCCTCTATGGAGGCTGTGATGCGATATATGCTATACCTCTTTAATTAGAGCCTACGCAGGAAATAATGAGCTACCTAGTTGAGAGCCTTCTCAGCACTTCTCTCTGAAGGTTTGACATTTACTGAACTCCCTCTATGTTGAGGTAAATCTGCACTCTCTGTCTTCCTCTGTAGGCTCAGCGGGTTCACTGCACGGCCTGAGCTGAGGATGGTCTAAACTCTCGGACACGCAAACACATACCCAGAGGGAGGTTGCAGCTGAGTCTGAAAATATCTCACCCGCCCTTGTCTGCTTGTGTCTATTTTAGCCAATAATGTGGAGGGTTAAAATGGAGGAGATACACAGAAAGAGACAGAAAAAGAAGGAGAAAATGAGTGGGGCAGTAGAGGTGAAATTACAGGACAGATGGTGATGAGCAGGCAGGGGATTATAGCTGCAGGTTGAATAGACGCACGGGGGAAAAAATGAAAAATTCAGGTTAATCCCTCCGGTAGCTCCGCCTCACACTTCAAACCGCAAATATATTCTTTTCTTTTTTATTTTATTAAAAACACATCGCTGACCTTATTTAAACATGCTAAACATCCATTTGGGGCAAAGATGTTACCTGATACTGATTTCTGATGTTCAGTCACAGGATGATGACATTCTGTGAAATGTTACTATTCATCAGTAAAAGGCTCAAGACTGCTCAGCTTCAATAATATTTAACAGGGAGGTCCACATTGGTGCCAAAAAAGTCAGACTACGTGATGTTTTTTTTTTTTTTAACAGCCTGCATCTCATTGTAGGAAACTTTACATATGTGGTTTAAACACATAATTAGTTTGCATTCTGTGTTTGGTTCTGACTAAACAAGGTGAACTAAGTGATTAAAAAGTTTAAATATTACATGCTAAACATCAGCATGTTGGCATTGTCTCTGTGGATATGTTTTCGTGCTGATGTTAGCATTTAGCTTAAAACACTGCACCCCTAAATGTATTTATTTTCAAAACAGACTTAAAGGAACAGTGTGGGGATTTAGTGTTATCTAAGGTGTGGTTGCAGATTGCACACAACTGAATACCCCTAACCAGAACCCTAACTCGACCCTTTTAAGCATGTAGGAGAAGCTACAGGGGCCACGAAACTGAATAATAAAATGTATTCTTCCCATACATGTGTCTCTTATGGATTTTTGTTAATCCCTTGATATCAAAATATTTTTCTTCTGTTGCTGGTGTAGTGAGCAAAACAGCCCTTCTCTGCTCCATGTATAACAGGGTGTAGTCGATGTTGTCTGTTCTGTCAGTGGTCAGTGAAGTGCTCGCCTGTCTTCCCTTGGAGAAAAAAAGTTTAAGTCAAGCAGGTTGAGGCCAGGCTTGATCGAACTCAACACAGAATGGTCAATTCATTGTTAAAAAACCCCAAAACAAAAAAACAAAAATAAAGGTAGGCTAGTTTGAACCTTGCTTCTCACCAATCAAATCACTGTTATCAGGTAAAAACATTTTTATGACAACATATCATATAAAAAACCCCACTGCCTGCATTGAGTAACTGCAGTCAAGTGTGCCCTGTGAGCACACTAAAGGCATGGCCAGTGCACCTTTGGTATTTTCATGGCTAGTTGACGCACTTGGATATGAAAAAATTCTGTACCATATATTGTAGGTGGGTGTGTTAGAGGCAGTGACAATAATGGCTAATCACATTTTCTACTTTCATCCCATTATGAACTTACAGTTTGGGAATCCTGTGGAGAGTTTTTCTCAGAGGAAATCTGACATGTATACATTTTCAAACATGAAAACGGCGTCTAAAATATACTGCCAAGAGCAGATGATGACTATTTTAAAGTTGAATTCATTTACTTCTTTGGATATGTTGATGATCCAGTAATCACCATGTTTGTTTCTGTGCATAATAGTTCACAATTTGGCTCGGCATCACAATGATCATTACAATAACCATCTGCAGTTCAATACCTCTGCAGTGCCATATATAAAATGAATCTAGAATTTAAACTGGGATCTAGTATTTTGTATTTTTTTTAAATTTAAATGTGTTATATTTTATTGTTTTAACATGTAAAACTAACTGCTGACAGTTTGGAAAGGAAATAATTGTTAGTTGTTAGTAGTTTCATCTTCAGGCTGTGACATGCACATGATCTTGGTAATGATTGTTTTTTTTAATTACACACTTTTGTTAAAAAAAAAAAAAAAAAGAAAAGAAAAAAGAAAATTCATTGATCATCACATTGCTCATTACAGCAACACGTCTACACGTAGTATAAAAAATGTGGAACTCCAAGTGACACTTTGGCTTGATGCTGTTGTTTTGCATCCAAAACTTCACAGAATAATTAACCATAACCACTAAGTTTGATGTGCACATAAACACAGAAGTTTCTGCACAACATTTAACTGCTTAGATATGACATGCCTAATTCTGTTTCTTCCAAACAACTGACAAGATGGCAGCAAGTAGCAAACCCAAAATGGATCCTATAAAAAAACTGTAAAACTGTGTTTTAAAAAACCAGCACATCAAAAACAAAGCTGCTGCATGTGCACAGTCTGAGGCTGTGAGCAGCCCCACTGCTTTTTACTTGCTTCAAAACAGCAATTCAGTGTGTGTGAAAGCTCATTTTAATCACATGTTCACACCAAAAGATGAATGAATTATTTTCTGTAGAGAGCTCCAATCAGTGCTGCACCGTTAAAACAGCCACATTTCATGTTGATGTGTATTTACTATATGCTGTGCTGGACTTGTGGTCGTATGTTGTGGGTGATGTAATGTTCACTTGGCTACACTCTATCTCTAGTGGCAGTAATTTACACTTAGCAGAAAGTCACGGGTGGGATAAACTGGTAGAATGGATTGCTCTGTCCACTTGTGTCTCCTTTCCTCCAGATGTCATGATGGAAAGTCACAGCTGCATGACGCACGAGTCCCCCTCCTCCACCCTGATTTGTTCTTTTTCAATCCCTATCTTTCTCTCAATGGATTACAGTTCGTCTACCTCCTGCTCACGTGTCACTCTTACAAGGTCTTAATCCGTCTGGGTTTTATTCAATTGTGCCTGTGCTGCAGAGAGGCTTTCCAAAGGGAAAGTGGATGGTTAGTAGGTTAGTCAGTGAAAATGACCATACCATAATGATGATGAAAGCATAAGACCCAGATAAATTATAATTACAACTAAATTCCACATCAGATAAAGTAGACAGAATTGTGACAAAAAATAGTACGACTGACTGTATCAGGATTTCTCCCATGATACTACAGGCAGCTGTGAACTGCTGATGGCAAATGATAGCCACTTGGGAGAGTATGATTGATTGTGTATTATGTGAGATACAACTATGTATTGCTAAAACACAATGATAATATTAAGACAATAATAAAATATCTAAGTACATAAGAATGACTGGATCTAATAGAAACTAAACTAAATCAACACAAAATGAATGTTGCTTGAGGTGTTAAGTCAAAAATGGTCAAAAATACTGTGAGTAAGCTTCAGTCAAATCAAAAAATTAAAAAATAAACTCTGCTCCTTGCGTGACAAAGCCTCATGTCCAGAAACAGACAACAGGCAGACGCTGACGAAGAGTGACAAAGAGGTAAACAGACGCGCACACACACAGACACACAAACCCAGGCGAGAGGAGATAAATGGCAAACCTCTCCCATCTCAGAGCACCGATTCCCCTCCGCCACCACTGGGATTATCATCTTGAATGGTATTTGATGAGAGCTGGACCTGCTGCCGCAGATGCAGCAGAATCACATGACCTGGACAGCACCTCTGCTCTGTGTGACAGGCGTCATGTGTGATTTATGACTTGGTTATGAGAGAGCACAGTGGTCACTTGGATAAAGGTTACAGCTCAAAATGAGATCACTGCAACTCCTACTGACATGAAGACAAGGGTTTAGATATTGCATCTATGGTGACACAGAATGACATGTGAACACAACCTTGTAAAAATATAGCTGTGCTGTGGAAACACAATCATTTCACATTCTTTTTTAAGGAAAGACTTGCCACTTTTTTCATTATGGAATTTAACAGTAAAATTTAATTTCAGTGTATTTTCTGCCAACACAATCTTGTAACATCACAATCATTTGACTAATATTAAGTATTATAAAGTATTTTTTACTAATGCAACCTTATATAAATACATTCATGTTGTATGATCACTGCTCGTTGTATCCATAACAGAAAGTCTAGTGGTTTTTTTTTGGATATAAAATGAATTTATTTATTTTTTATAAATTTGTAGACACTCAACAAAAACGCAAAATGCATGCAAAATCATGTGAGATTTTACCTCCTGCACATTGTATGTGAATGTCAGACGGCTGACTGCGGATCTGGGAGGTGTGACTATGGTTTGGCTGGGGAACTGGACTACTGAAGATGTGACAGGAGGTCCGTATGGATGCTAAAGGTCTGGCTGTATTGGTTCACTCTCACAGATCTCATAGTGTCGTTTTTTTGCTTCATCATGTGGTTGTTTTCAGCAATTAAGCTTTAATAATCTACTGTGCATTACCTGCCCAGCACTAAACAGCAGGCAGAGAAAGTTAATAACTAGCTGGTGAACAAAGTGGAGTATTTAGAGGCTCATGAGTTGGTGGAGACCAAAACAAAGCTAAAAAGACAGAAACATGACCCCACATCAATAGTAAATTGTTTGCTAATACAACAGATAGATAAATTGAGTATTAACCCCAATGAGAAAATGCATAACTAGGTCACCATATTAATTTTAGAAGGTAATAATGTGTTCAAGTTGTGTTCACAGCTTGTTTCCTCTGTCCACGAGATGACAAAAAAATCAGCTACTGCAGTTGCAAGAGAAGGCCCCAAAGAAAAGTTGAAACCCAGAGGCAGTTCATTCTCAATGGACTGTGGTTCCTCTTTATTGACTCAGTGACACTCTGTCAAACCTATTGTCCCTTGAAGGAATGCGGGCGGAGTGAGTGGAGGGTTTTACGCACCAACATACACCCAGCTAAATAACCGGCCTAACTCTTCTGAGAGATTGATTTCTTCCCCCTTTAGAAACAAAGTGTCTGAGTGTCTCTGCACTGACTGATTTCACTGCTCACAGGGATCACAAGCTGCAGATGTTGAGACTTATGGTGCACACAGCAAAACAGAGATGGATGGGACAGCACTGAAGATTTTGGCAAGGACTCAGCATTGTCACAGGGTTTTTTCTTTTTTTTTAATAGAAAGTCTTTACAAAGCAGTTAAATACTGCACAACCATCCAGAGTCCAAAATCAATGCCAATTTGGTGAAAAATTCCAAATTTACCGTTTAACTGATGGTGATTTATTTCTTTGTGTAAGCCAAACATCTCCCTGAAGTAGTGCGTGTGTGAAGTGGAATTATGTAGCAACCTGCAGCCTACAAATTGGGATCCACATTACTGAGGTGTTGCCTGATGACCGGGGGTGTGGCATCATTCATAGTGACAGTACAGATCCAGCTACTATCCGCTACTGCACAGTCAGCAGTGCTACAACTGAGCACTGATAACTCTGGGCGATGGCCCTTGCCAATAGACAATTAATCTCACCTTAATGAACAATATCAATAATGTAGCAGATTGCTAAGTCATTTAGACAACAATGGTTCACGTGTACACCCCAGTTGCAGATCTTTACAATTCTACTTTAATCCTGTGTTACATCAGTAAAGTTTGTTCTGCAGCACAGTGTCAGAACAAAGATGATGTTGCTGATGGGTCAACATGGGCACCCATGTTGAGCATGAGCATACCCTTGTGAGATATTTCTGGCTAATGTCAGTCACAAATCACTGACAGTCAGCTGCAGTGTCCTAATTTCTGCTGATCCCATAATCCCCAAAATATCAGTATGACTACATGAACATGGACTCACCGTGATTTGGCACAGGAGCTGATCAAGGCATCATGGTCCTGATAGAGCCAAAAACAGGCTTATTTAAAAAAAACAAAAAAAAAAACATCATAATTTAAACTGCTGCTACTATACTCACTTGAGCTGGAATTAGACCGAGATCAGAGACAAAATAATTAATCAGACTGCGCAAGTATCTGGGTCAGACTACCTGCATTGCCTGCAGTGAGAAAATTCTCAACTGTGAAATTCAGGATTAATGGAATTTGAGAGGCATTTTGGTGAGGGCATTGTCGCATGACACTAAATCATTAAACTGAGCTCACACACTACTTCTAACACACATCCAATTTCTGTATGATCATTATTGTGCTCTCAATGCATATTTGTACGCAGGCCTCACATGTCTCAAAGACATTGTACTTGATGATCTTGTTAGTAAAGTGTCGGGTGATGCTGTAGAATCCATGTTATCCACTTTCCCACCTAATCATTCCCCCTCCATAAGAGCGCACATATTTCATGACCAAGCGCTTTGTGATTGTTCCAGTAACTTTACCACAGCTGACAGTCTATAACTCAAATCTTCTAGCCCCCCCTATACCCCTTACTGTCTTGTATGTGGGAGAAGCACTCATAAAACACCAGTCAGCTGAGAGGTGTGGCAGGCCATAAAAGTCTGGGGCCAGCTGATGATAATGTGCTCACCAACGCACTGGGTCCTATCAGGCTTGTTTTATGACCAGTTGTGTGCAGCACGCACAGACACACACACACACGGACACACTTGTGCAAAGGCATATGTGCTAAACAAATGTTCGCATTTTGCACATTGGAAATGGTAAAATGGTAAATGGTGCATGATGGTAATAAAACAAACACAAAATCAGACCTGCTACATGCAAGCACGCACACACACACACACACACACACACACACCCACACACAGAGAGACTCTCACACACACACTTTCACACACACACACTTTTACTGCAGGAAGTGTTATGGATCAATGGCTGTCGACGGACTGTGCATCATGCATTTGTGCATGTACGTACAAACACCCCCACAAGAAATGTATCCACATCACACGCAGAACCCAAACACTTGGCCACACTGTTAATCCATTGTGCACATTATTTACAGCAGGTAAACATCCAATAATTAGTTTCAGCCATGAAGAGGAGGAGGGAGCAGAGTTGAAGTAAGGAAGGAGGAAATAAAGCAGAATGGATAGCATTTATTCTCAAATCTAAATCTCTGTGCGACAAGAAACAGTATGAATACCTTCTGAAGTAGAGAGGGCACAGGCGGGTCAGCTGTATGGGCCTGAGCTCAAAGAAAAAAGGGATTCTGAAGTAAGAAATAAGTTAGAAAAGTTACAAATGGGTTCTTCACTTCAGTGAAGGTGTCAAAATCTAATTAATAGAAAAAAAGTCATTCTGGTATGAGTCACCAAAAGAAAAGAAAAGAAAAAAGGTATAACACTTTTGGGGAGAGAAAGTGATAATTTTGTCTCTTTACTTTATTTTCTCCGTCTCCCAAAAGTCAGCACTAACTAAGTCAAATGAGTACAAATCCAAATGCCATCCTGACAAATAAGTGATAATTAGCATCACTGCTAGCAATCAGATCAAAATGTATTGATGGAGGTCTCTGCTGGAGATGGGTCATTACAATATCTTTCTACTGGATCACCTCATTACACACCATAGAGATGTGGAACTGACATGTATGGCGGGTGGTGCTCACACGGCTGGATTTGCATGTGCAATATACAGTACATGTGACTAGTTGATGGATCACCCCGACGGTGGACCCCGCCCGTAATTAGGACCCAAATGGCTTTACAGTGACTAATTATGGATGCAGCCAATATGTGACAGTGGCTAATAAATAATCATGCAGGCTGGATCGTACATACAAGGGCTGCTTTAATGATCCACTGGAAGCTGCGGGGGAAAAGGTGAGAAAGCAATAGTGGTGAGGAACGAAGCGGGGAAAAGGGAAGCAGAGGAAAATTATATGTTTACAGTCAGAGTATGTTTACTATACAGTATGACATAATTGTCGCTTGTAGATGACAGTGATAAATTGTCTTAATAACAGGTGCATCTCAGGAAAAGAAGCAGGAAGAAGAAATATATTTATGTTTTGCAACCATATGCTGTTTAAAATGAACTTTTTACTGCACTAAAAGCACTTCAGTCTCCTGTTTTCTCAGTGATCTACAGCTCAAATGAAAGTCAACTGTTAAAAAAATGGGACATTGTGGCAGTAAGAGAAAGTTCTGGCTCAATAAATGCAACAAAAGTGAAGCTTCTTGGTGTAAAAAGACAAAAGAATTGTAACAAAGTAGGAAATGAGTACATGCATGTATTATAGCTACTTTACTTATTCTTTAAGAAGAGAAAACTATCATATTATGTCTTTTAAAGTTGTGCTCAGATGAGATTACACAATACATAATGTGTGGTGACACACCTTTTTATTATAGCCATTAAATTACAGTATCATTTTGTTATTTTAAATATATAGATTTGTAATGCTTTAATGTATCTCCTTACAAGCCAGTACCTGTAGATACAAAAATCTCATGTTGTCAGTCTTCAGAAAGCAGTATAATCTCTTTACATAAAGAGGCATACAGTACTGATGACAGAAAGACTGTTTTATTTATCACGCTGCACTAATGGCTGGCATTCAGTGACCGTGTGATATAGGAAGGACGATGGGGAGGCAACCAGGGATTGTACTGCAGGAAAAAAAGCTGTGTGTAATAAAGCTGAATTATTAATAATCACATGTCAGAGTGGCTTTGCTATATCCAAAGTGACCTGATGTATTATCTAACAGCAACAGCACCACTGTTTTCCACCACACGGGGACACAGACAGACCTTCTCAACACCATCATTGTGTGGTTTGATCCACTTTCCTTACTATCTCACTCTTTTTTCTCTCTTTCATTGTCCAGCTTCTCTGTCATAGACAAAATGCAGTATATCACCAGATCTACAGAAGACAGATAGATAGATAGATAGATAGATAGATAGATAGATAGATAGATAGATAGATAGATAGATAGATAGATAGATAGATAGATAGATAGATAGATAGATAGATAGATAGATAGATAGATAGATAGATGGATGGATATTATGTAGTATACAAACACAATTTCTAGGAGACAAGGTAGCACATTGTGACCTTTTTGTCACAAAGACAAAGCAGAGTGATAAGGTTAGATGTTTGCTCATAGAACAAGCTTCATAAAGTGTAACCTTCATGCTCTGCTGGCTAACAGGCTTTACACACTTAAGGGCCAAAGGCAGGTGCTTTTATTCCCCGACCTTGACATTGAGTCATGCAAAGATGCGAGCCCAGTGAAAACCCAGATACTGTCAGAGGAAAAGCACACATCATCCGTCTTATCTATGTTGGGGAATACTGTAACAGTGACAACCCATGCAACCAAACATCACTTCTCTTGGGTCCAAACTTGTCAAGTAGTGACAGGTCGGCACCGTCTCCTTGGTGGCATCAGTATCGCTACCAATGGGGAGCACTGCAGCAGAATAACTTTAGCATACTGCTAAAAAGAGTTCAAACCACTTTCATTTCAAAAATGTCAAAACCCAAAGCATGAAGGAGGTGAGGGATAATTGTCTGTCAACATTGCCGGCCTGTAAGTGTTAGTGGGGTCACACCAGAGTGGAGAGATGGGCGCCAGCATAGGGAAGAGATTGGCCAAACCAGTAGGCTACATGCTAATTTAAGCAACAATCTCTTCTCTACATGAGAAGAGAGCCAATTGAACCTGTTTGAGGGCAAAGCCTGTGTGAGATAGGCTGCTCTCAGAAAATGACTGAAAAGGGAACACTGCGAGCATATCGTAGCAAATATCAGTGTGCTGTGATAAAGATCAAGTTGTGTTAATCAGAGCTGAGCTGACTGTATACCTCATTTGTACCCTGCCGATGGCCATAAAAGTCTGAGTGTTATACTTGATGTCAAATAAGAGAGAAATGTTAGACTGAAAGAGATGAAAGTTTCTTCCAAAAGGCAGCAAAAGGAGACTCATCACCCACGTTAAAAATACATTTGATGCTGTTGCAGCTCATGTTATTGGTTTCACTGGATTCCCTGAAAAAGGCAAAAGTACTAAAAAGATGGAGAATTTAAACAGATTCAAACAAGGGGAGAAACAGCTCATTTCCATATACCCTATATCTGGTCATGCAGTACCCATTATAGAGTTTGTGTGACATGAGCACTTCAGGGAAAAGGGTGGAGAGATGATATTCAGGTCTGTTTGATGTTGTAGTCATGTCAACACTGTTTCTGCCAGTTGCCTATGTAACAGAATTTTCCCCAAAGGAGGCAGATATGACAGTAATAAACACAAAGTTACATGAATCTGTTCACCTCCACATTTCAGAACCTCAAGTGAATCATGCCTTTATATGTAGACAACTTGAATAGTAAAAAACAATTACGAAAACAGCGCAACATGGCCTCTGAGCTCCTCGGGGGTCTGACTCGGAAGTGGCGAAGTGCATTCATAACTCTGCGCGCTGATACAATTCTGAGTGGTATCTTCTGTTTAATCATCCTCTCACAAAACTCACCAGATGAAATCCTCAAGCCTCCCTGAAAACAATATACCCCTCAATAACGCTGTCAAGACTAATTCATCACTGCGAGCCCTGGTAGGCGACTAGTGTCCAATCTTTACTTATAGATCCATTTGTTATTAAAAAAACACAATCCACGTAGAGGAAACGGTCGCTCAGAGGCGTCCTGCAGTATGAGAGAGAAAGCAATTAGCCGTGCTGAATTAGTTTCTAAAGGCAGAAATACAAATGAGAATCTTGATAACTGCATGCAACTCCAGCAACTGCAAGCATGAAATATTTACGGGAGATTAATTGACATGGGCTTTGAAATTTGATACACTGGTAGATTCTTTAATTTGACTATTCGTCCCCCAAAAACATTACAAGCACTCAGGTTTTCCCGAGAACTGTAATTTTGTGAGGCTGGATGAAGCATGTAGACCATTATGTGACACCAAAGCTCTCCACTGACACTAATGAATGTGAGGTGAATGGACAGAAAACTGTATAAATTAGGACTTTAAATGAAACAATTCAATGAGTTAACTGGTTAACATTTGGACAAATTGTAGCTGAACACCTCAAGCAAATATAACGGCATGTCTCAATAACAATTACATTTTACATGCCTATTTCTGGGACTGTCACATGATATTTGTGTGCTTGAGTGACATTAATGGATTGAGCTCTCCGGCTGCTTTATTTAGGAGGTCAAGAGAGGGGAGACGATGGGCCGTGGTAAAATTTAATTATGTGGAGTAAATCAAGCAGGATGTCAGCTGAGAACATGTCACTGTAGGGAACAAAACCATGTTAAGTGCAATATCATCTCTCAGTTATGCACACAGAGCAGACGGCCCAGACCCTCTTGAATAGTTCAGACCGTGGGTGACACATAAATGTGTTTTATGAGATAAGGATTAATCTCTAAATAGGTTATCCTGGTTGTATGTTGGAATCCTGGTTGACAGCAGAGTTCAGCAGACAGGAGTGGATTTGAAAGCCATCAGTCTCTGACGAGAAAGTGTAATGTGCTGGAGCTTCACACAGCCTGGCTGGCTTTGATCTAGAGCATGTTTGGATTACCTTCATATCTGCTGTAGAGGTGACACGCTGCTGTTTGATCTAAATGTCAGAAATGCTCCGAAAAGGCAAATTAGCAACCCTTAAGGTTCTCAAATCATTTTTTCTCTTCTTATTTTTCTTGTGCAACATGGTGGCATAGGTTCTCCTTGTTGCTTGGATTAAAAAATAATATGCTAATTTACATTGCTGCCAAGATTGAGATGTCTGCTATGAGTTAGCAGCTGGTTAGCTTAGCTTGTAGCATAAAAACTGGAAATAGGGGGAAAAAAATATCCTGACTCTATCCAAATGTTACAAAATCCACATAAAGCTCATTAAGTTTCAACATTATATCTTGTTTGTTTAGTCTGAACAAAAACGGTGAAAATTACAACTTTATAGGGGGATGACAGGACTCCAGGATACTAGCTAAGATAACAGACTGCTGGCAGTAACTTCATATTTTAGAAAAAGTGTGGAATCAATCTTCTGATCTAACTTGGCAAGAAAACAAGTGAGCAGATTCCCCCAAAATGTCAAACTGTTCCTTTAAAGATCCTGTTCCTCCTGCAGACTTTAGCAAGACACTGACCGCCTGCCAACTGCAGGGCAGCTGCTCTGTCGCTGACCCTGCACTCACAGCGCCATTATCATAAATTATTGTTACTCGTTGTGAGAGGATAATGGATTTTTAGTGCACTAACATTCTTAAAGGCTTTTGTATTTTTCCCTATCCTATTTTAGTGTTGGCCTTAATAGTTCTGTTATCATCACAATGCAAAAGCACTATGGTTGAACTTGACTGTGCCGCACAGTACGCACTGTATGAAGGCCAATATCTTACTTTTCTGGTCACATATATGTACTAATTGCCCTTGCCAATCCAGCAGAGACTTGTGTGTAATAGAGCTGAAATAACTTTGATTAATCTATTAGTTCATCAAAAGAAAATAAATCTAGGTATTTAAGTCATATATGAAGAACAAACATTTGTCTTCTCACATGTGAGGATTTGTTGCTTTCCCTTTGTTTTATATCTTTGTAAACTGAATCCATTTTCAACTCAAACTGCTGAGCAGAATCAATACTGAGTAGAGTAGAAATTGTGAAAATGATGACTCTGTAATTCTTGTTCTTATTTCAAACCTTACCAATACCCATTACACATAGTAAAAGATGGAAGAGAGTGCTTTCAAATTATGTCTGGCATTATAAAAGTAAAAGTAAAAGTAAAAGACTTGTATGCTAATTTAACCTAAGATTTCCAGATTTAATGCTCTATTTTGATGCTATGCAAGTAGTAAATATAAAAATGAAATGGATGAATAATGGAGTAAACACTAAATGGAAACTAATAGAAAAACAATCAATTGGAACACTATTTACTACTTATATTTAAAGGAAGTGCAAAAATACAACAGGAATAATAAATGTGTAGAAAAAATACATTAGTACATTGGAGACATATTAATAAAATATAAAAATTTGAGAAAGACTGCATATATTTGAGAGAGATAGTGAGTGATCCAGATTTTCTGCATAATCAAATGGATAGATTATTATAAGAATGGGCTGAAAAGGGAATACAAATGTATTCACAGATGACTATGATAGACTCATTTGAAATATTAGCAACTCAATTTAATAAAGGAACCATTATTTCTTTAAATATTTATAAATAAGGAGCTATCTCATGAGACAGCAGAGAGAAGAACAGAGTCAGAGAATAGATGGGTAACTGGAAGTAAAAATGGAAACAGTGAAAGTAGTCAAATCTCAAAACTGTATAAAATCCCACAGGAAACAAATTTCCCCCCTTTTTTCTTTTCTTTTGCCCATAGTAAAAATGTAATGTGGCCGGATGAATCAAATGTGTTACAAACCTGATAACTTGCAGTGTACAAACCTGCAAAAAAGTAATAATAATAATAAAAAACTGGCGACCAGTTGACAAAACAAGATATTTGAAGTTATGTTTTGGACTCTGAAATACTGTGCTTAGCCTTTTTCTTTTTACTTTCGGACATTTTATAAATAAAGCAATGAATCAGTCAGTGGAGAGAATAATAGGAAATTGTTAGTTTCAGTCCCAAATAAAACTGTGTTTTCCGGTTCTGGCTAACTTGTGCCTTGATCATCATCACGCTGGTTCCAGCTTGTACAATGTGAGAATACATTGAAGTTGTCACCTTGAGCAAACGTGTGCTGGGCATTTTTTAGAAAGATTAATCAAACAAGGAAGAATCAACATATTCCTTAGTTGCAGCCCTAATGAGCAATTTTCAAACCACTGAAATGACTGTCTTATATGTCTCTTCAGATGTAATGAATGTTATTTGCTCTGGGCAAAGCTTCTCATTTGTAGGCTTTAATCATATTATTACAAGCTGTTTTTCCCCCTCTTTGAACACTGAAGAATTATACTTTGCCCACAGGGTAAGAGCTCATTGTTCAAGATGAACAATCCTCTCCCCTCCTCGATGTTTTAGCCACATGTGGTTTAAAATATTATCATTCATTTTGTTTTTTATGTGAGGATTAGTTTCTAAATAGGTAATCTCTTCTACTGTACAACTGCAGGTCAGAGAGGAATCAGCATGTTTGCAGAACACAGTCACCTTGAATACTACCATCTAATAAACTACAGCCATGCTGCATATGAGTTTACTGCTGAAAGTTTATTGCTTAATTTTACACATGTGCATCTGTCGCAATCTATATTGTTTATCTCAGGCAGCATCCTTATGGCCTGCACATCCAGGATTCAAGTGCTAATTAGACTGGTGGTGTTTTAACTTTCTTTGATTACAACCACAGCATACAGTAGCTGCCTCTGCTTTTTTACTGTCGTATCGAAGCCTTTCCTTGAGGAAAACTAATTAAGCTTTGATGAAGAGTGTTTGCAGGATTTATAACAAAGGAGTCTCTGCTTCAGTCATTTGTTAGCTTTGATTTACATGATTTAACAAAACAGATCAAACAAAAAATAAAAAAGGGGAAGAATTATGTAATTTTGTTAGCTGAATCTTAGGAGGATTAATTACTCCATGGGTGTGACATTTTTGTATAAGAAAAAAATACTTAAAAGAAGTGCTGAAAATCCTTTACTTAAGTTTAATTATCAAATCATTATGGGATATTTCACATGACAATATAGTATTAATATGTACTCACTAATGGTAATCACTGTGAATAAACTTTATATTTTCTGTCAGGTGAAAAATGTCTAATCTTCAGGTTTAAGATCAGTTGAAAGGTAAATACTCCTCTACAGACTGAGACTATTCTCCCATACTGTGTAGATAATGTATTTTTTATTATGTCAAGCAAATGAAGGAAGTTGAATGTAAAATCCAAATCTGAGAAATCATTGACGACTACAGCAATCAAAAAAGTGCAGTATTTATTTTTAAAATGTTGTGGAGTAATGTGAAAAGACTCAAATAATACAATCCTAATGAAAACAAAAAACTTAACAGTATTACAAAAGTGTTAAAACAAATAAACTTTTTACCTCTAAGATTAAAACATTAAAACGGAGGATAGGTCTTGTGTGCTCAGGAGAGAAGTGGCCCAAGGCAAAGGTGAACTTAGCAGCCCTCTAGGGAGGAAATGACAACTTGATGGCTTTGAGAGGGTTTTATGTGCCTGAGGTTGAAAATGATCTCAACACCCAGCGGAGCATGAAATCCTTATGTGAGTTTAAAGCATTTGAAAGCATCACACACACTATGCACATCCTTTTTACTTTTGTTAATTTAAAAAAAAAGTTTTAAGAGTTCTAACATCTGCAGTACTTTGACTATGGATTACACTAACAAAGCTCATCAAGATAGTGATCACAATATTTATCATAATCAATATCTTACAGGCTGCGTTCACCCTTATAAAACACTGATCTGGTCTGCGGTGAGATAACTGCACTACAGTACATCACATTTACAGAAACCAGTGCTGTCTGTAATGGATGAGGTCTTGCATGTCACCTTCAGACTTTACTCACATGCAGAGGGCTGAAGCATGAAAACATGAGGCCTTAATGGCAGACCTCCTGCTGTTTACAGAGCCGAGCAACACGCTTTGAGTTTGCACAGAGCAAAGGTCTTTAATGTGCTGATACACATTATAACAAAGCATAAATAGTGTACATTGTGACTAACCTCACAGCATAGATGGATCCTCTAACTGAATCTACAGTATAAGCTCGTATAGGCATGGGGCCATCATGGGTAAGACTGGGCCTCTTCTGATTGGCTGCGCAAGTACATGCAAATTTCATGGTGATGCTCTGCAGAGGAGAAAGGAGCGTGGGAAATGCCTATAAGAGTGGGAAGCAAGTGTGAAATAGAACAGGTGCTTCATACTGGCATCACACACCATGTGTCTGAGTGAGAGGGCAGCATTAGAGAAACTTGAACTTCCTTGTTGCTCATTATAAATGTAATTTCACATTGTTGTGTGTTGAATGCAATCCTCTCCAAATATACTTTATACTTAACATTATTCAATGTCCCTCAGGCAGGGAGGATGTGAAGGATGTGGGAATGAAGGCAGAGACGGTAACTGACTTAACAGAAACAACAACATCTGTGACCTCAGCAGCTAGCAGCAGCATTGAGAGGGACTAGAGGAAGAGAACTGGACTGGAGTTGAAGAGATGAAACATGGTAACAATAGTAAATAGCAGGATAAATAACAAAGTTCACTGGAGGTGCAAGCAGATGCACAGCACCGGAGATGGTGGGTGTTAGAAGCCCAGAGGTTGCAGTTTATTTATATTTGCATGTTTATGCCTATTTCCATCTCTCCATCCCTCTCCTCCTCTCCTCTTCTCTCTAGGATATAAAACCTGAGGCTCTCATCTGCAACATCAGCAGCAGGGTGAACAGAGGTGCTTTTTGTCACTCTGACAGGAGGCAGAGTTACTATACAGTAAGAATATAGGGGGGCTATTATCCCAACACACACAAACCTACAGTAGAAGCAATTTCATACATGAAGATATACTGTAACCCAAGCCCATTTATTTCCATATGTGGAAACGATGAGAGAGTATCACTCATGCTCATCTGACGGGCTGCAAAAGAAATGAGAGGATGCTAATTCTGCCTCCCCTCTTTTAAGAGGACTGAGACACACACCTCCTTCCTCATGGCTGTAATTGCTCTGACTGGTCACAGCAGGGGGGTGTTTGGCTTCTCATCTTTATGAACAGTACACGAAACAGATGCATAAAATGGACATACGGCACACGCATGGACATGCGTGTGCTCACTTACAGTGACGTGTAAGTGAGCACACGCACTATTAAAAGGCAGAAATGTTTCTCACAAAATCTTATCTGGATCTTCTCCTCTGTTCATTTAACATTAGTAAATCATATCGTATATACATGTATGGTTTAGTTAAAGTTACAGTTTATAGTTGTTTAAACTGCCATATCAGGTACAAGATCAGTATTACAAAATATTTTTAGTAGTTTGCAGTGAGGTACACAAATAATACCACAATAAACAACTCTCCCTACAGATTTAATGTGTTTCTACTGAGTCAGTGTACAAATGACATGCTGAATGAATTTAATGGACCATTTTTGCCTGATAGAAGTCCATCTGTGCCACAGTGTGTTTCCTATGATCCCAGGGGGGGCTGCAGTTTACTTTTGCGGTCTTGAAATTATTCAGTGGTGAATTAATTTGTTGAACACAATAATGCAGCTACATATAATTAATCACTCAGTCAGTTAGCCTTGAAGTAAACACCACATGTTTTCTGAGCCATTTTGAATGGTCCGTTGCCATAGCTTAAAATCTCAAGATGACAATCTTCAGATTCTTAAATTCCAATTAAAATCACATTTAGTAGTCAAAAAGAGTGCCAAAATAATGGACAAAATGTAATATCTCAGAAAAGAAGCTGAAATATTTGAAAGTCTTGGTCATAATATAATCCTACAGGACTGTTTTTTTTTATCTGGGAGAATCCTGAGTATGTTCAGTAACTTTGAGGAGATCATTTAAAGAAGATTTAGAAACGGGAATACACAATGTCGAAATAAGCTTCTGGAGGCAGCAAGCCCCCCGACTTCACAACTCTATAAGCTCTCAAGCTTCATAAGCGGATGGTGGTTTTAATCGAAATAATGTAAAACTAAGATTTATTATTTAATTTTTATGTCCCTCCCTGTTGGTTTCTGATTTTTTCTCAAAGCAGAACAGAGGACAAGTGATTTACAATTTAATTTCAATCATATTTTTACTAATATACACATTTTCTTGTATATTTTGAACAAAATGTCTACAATCATCATGAGTTGAACTTCACCTAACACAATACAGCTTCTACTTTTATAAGTATAGAAATAAAGTCATGTATCTCTATCTGGAAAACTTTTTGATATGATTGAACGTCCAATGCTTAATACTGCACAAATGGTGTATGAAAGGCCAGTGGTGACTCTCGCTCAGCAAAGTCACATTTTACACTCAACAACCTAGAACAAAAAAAATGTTCTATGTTTTCTGAGCTGTGTGGGGATTGTAGGTGGATCATTGCCTCTCAGAAATTACCTCTGATCTTCGAGAGTGCTGAAACAAACTCACGTCCTTGTCCATACAGATGTATTCATCTTGTATAATAGCGAGCACGCCATGTTTTGCAGCATGTTGTGTGCAGAATTTTGAATCACTGCAGCTGGGAGACATGGAGATTAAAAACAAGTCTTTCTGGTATTACAGACTCTTCTTACAGAGAGCTTCTCACAGAAATATCCCAACAGGTTTCATGTATTTCTAATGCAAAGAATAATAGAAGGGTGGGTTGGTTAAATTAGGTTAATTCAGAAGGAGGATCACAGAGAGAAATACTCAGATTGTTATTTTCTCTCACAGCAACAGTGCAAATTAAACCCAGAGCAGCCAAAACAAACCATAAATAAATGTTTTAAATAGCATCTCAGTTAAGTCTGATAGGAGCTGAAATGTCTCTTTCGTGGTCTCTTTTCTTCTTCTTCTCTTGCCATAAAAAGCCTCGCTCCTGAATTTTATATTTACTGTAAAAATAATTATGCTGTACAGGCCTTTCGCTTACTGAGTATGTGCTCACACTGTGACTGTATTTTTTGTTTTTACAGTTACTGAGACTGGTGTGTTGAGAGGAAACATCAGAAAAGAAAACACAGAAAGATTTAGTTATTTTTCTGGCCTCTCTCTGAGTCTGCAAGATCATCTACTGCGCATTAAAACTTTGATGTGAATTATTGAAACAGTCTGTAGCAATGAGGGCGATTTTTCAAAAAATACACACAAGGGGGAAAAAGCATCCAAAAGAAAAAAAGGTGATGCAGGGGAGGAAAAGCAAACCAAACCTTATGTTATTATTAATTTATCTGATTCTTACTGGCCAAAGATTTAAAAGGAACATGGAATGAAAACCACTACAGCCGGTTTTTTTCTCTCAGACCCAGCACACTTATTTATTCATCCCCCTCTCTCCCACTTAATGTATTCAAGGCACGTATCGACAGCAAGAAAATACAGCAACTCATGGATCTTTGCACAGTTCAACATAGCACAGAGCAAGCTTTGATGTTTTAATACGTGTGGGCTTTCCATTTGTGAATAGGCAGGCCAGCCTTATGAATGTCCTCACAGAATAACGAAAAAACCAGAATCTAACCGGTCTTTGAAAAGACCTCTCAGCTTAACCTCTGTATTTCCAAAGACAGCAAATGTGCGATTCCTTTTGTGCATTTCAGCTCTTCCAAAGACAATTTCTGCCTCATGCACACACACACACACACACACACACACACACACACACACACACACACACACACACACACACACACACACACACACACACACACACACACACACACACAAACACACAGCGTCGCATATAAAAACATAATTCAGCTTATGAAAAAACATGACTTATGTATGTCTCCTTGATGGTTAGGGACAAGGGTGTAGAGGTTTTGTTTGTAACTTTGGTCGTCACATTTTTTGTCAGACGGCCAACATAATTGTGTTTGTGTACTTGCTCTCTATCCTTCCTTTTCTCTTCACGGGCACATGTGTGCACACACATACACACATAAAGAGCCTGACTCTGCAAAATATTTACTTTACTGAATATGCATTTGCAGACTTGCCTGAAGCTGGACTAAGATCATGATTTTTTCCCCCCTCTGATTTTTACATTTTATTTTATTGATAGACTGCTTAATTATAAATCTAAGAACACAATTTATATCTATTTCATTTAATGAACATATCATGGCCTGTAACAATAAATGTGCAGAAACCTGTAAGTAATGTGCTGCTTTAAATGAAGTTTTCAAAAAGCTTTTACTGTGACATCAGAAATCACCTGAGAGGCTTCAGCTCACCTGTCTGTGTGTCTCTATGCTGCTCAGCCTGCTGCTGATATTGAATATGAATGAATTCAATATTTATCCCACTAATTTCAAAGATTAATACTTGGATTGATTAGAGAACATTCTTATTCGATTTTTTGATTTGAATTTTCACCAACAGTACTAATTAAATTAAACAGCATGTCTGAGCAACAATCACAACACCTAACATCTGAAATGAAATATAATATCAAATGATCTTAATTTTGCCCGGCGAAGTCGTTTTCAATTCTGACACATTTGAAATTGAGTATGAACCGACTCCACTACTGCTGCTGCTGCCTGGTTGCTGCTAGTCAACAGCACTTAATGCAGTTTGAAGTTGATGGTTGCCAGATCATCAGGTCAAGTATCCCCCATAATCTGCTCTTTCCCTCATTATTATACTAGTGCACTTTTTTTCAGAACTCATACAAACCACGGCAGCTCTGCAGAGATCTTACCATTAACATTACATAGAGTGAAAGTGGCTAGATTGGTTGAGATTGGTAAAAAATATTGGTAAAGACAATCCAACAACACCTAAATATTGGTAGAGACAATATTACCATGTCAATGGTCAAGGACATGAAAAAAATCTATCGGCAGATAAATTTGAGTTTGTGACATGACAAGATAATCATTACTAAATTGTATCAATCAATAAAATAATCTGCATCATATTTCAATGATACCAACAAATCACAACATAACTCTAATTTCCCCCTTTTATCTTCATTTTGGGCTGTGTGCACTACTGAAATATTCTGAAATTGATCGCAAGCATTTAAAAATGTATTGTATGGGTTTCCCTCATATTGCATCACTCTCCACTGTACAAATCCTCTCCTTTCCCTTACTGTATTGTCTTTGATCTGTCCCAAGTGGCAGATGAAGCGTACCTGAGTAGACTGACGTCACATTGAATTAAAGCTGCATTGAATGAACAGATGAATACCAGACACCCACTGTCCTATATCCCCAAGGACGGAACACCAGTACAGACAGTGATAGGTGTCTCTCGTTGCATCTTTCAATGACTTGAATCTGTTCAGGGTAACACGACTGCTGGCTGCTGTAGAATCAGCTAACAATTCAAAGTAATGACATTTATTTTCAGAAAATGTGAAGGATAAACCATTGGGAAAAAAAGATAAATTACATAATACAATTTTTTAAATTTAGGCTTATAAATTCTATAATGTATTAGATGTATTATTAGTTTATTATATTTTAATTTAAATCCCAAAAACTTGAATTACAGGCACGTTTTATATGGAATTCATGATATTGTACATTTTCTGGAAAATGAACCAAGAAACCAAAATGTGTCTCTTCTAATAAATGAAATAACTGACAGTTCATGGTATGTCATAACACAGATGAAATAAATAAATAAATAAATTGTAAAGAAATCATTGGTGTGAGGGTTAATTTGTTGAGTGGCACTTTGACTTGAATCTGGCCCCTTGTCACCCTCACATCATTTTACTTGTTTGAACTCAATCCCTACCAAACTCTTCAAAAATGTCTCTCACTGCATTATAAATGAAATAGTTAATGTTATTAATAGACACCTGCAGACTGTCACTTCCCCTGCTTATCTCAAGTGTGCTGTAATCTCACCTCTGTTGAAGAAAAACAACCTAGATCCATGTGTTATTAATGATAACAGACCAATCTTCAATCTCCCTTTTCTAAGCAAAACACTTGAAAAGTGGTATACAAACAACTGGTATGAATATCTTTCAACCAATGCTCACACTTCATACCAGTTGGGTTTCAGAGCAAATCATAGTAGCGAAACAACTCTCATAAAAGTCATCACTTACCTTAAGATCAACAGTAACTCACAGAGTATTTCCATTTTAGTATTGCTTGATCTCACTGCTGCCTTTGATCATGACATTTTAATTCAACAGCTTCATGATTCAGTCAGCTTATGAGCTAATGAGTCCTTTTCTTAACTGGTGTTCATCCTACTTAAAGAGCAATAGCTTTTATGTCTCAATTGGTAGTTTTAAATCAGGGGTCAGTCCTTGGGCCACTGCTCTTTAATAAATACATGCTTTGTATCATCATAAATAAACGTGGTATAGCTTACCATTCATATGCTGATGACACACAGTTGTATATTTCACTTTCTTTTGACGCTGTCAGTCCTCAGTTAACAAAATAGTAAACTGTATTGATGATATTAATTACTGGATGTTTAGAAACGTTTTAAAGCTGAATACAGACAAGACTGAGATACTCATAGCTGGTCCTTAAAATCCAGACTTGGCAGTGAGCAAGTTAGAAACTTTGGTCTTTGATCTCAATTTTGAAAATCACATGACCAATATCACCAGAACAGTGTTTAATCACTAAAAAAGACATTAAATCTCAGAGCATTCATATCTCAAACTGTTTCTGAGAAACTTGCTAATGCATTTATCTCAAGCAAGTTAGACTACTGTAACAATCTATTTATAAGATTACCCAAACAGTCAGTACGACGGCACCAGCTCGTTCAAAATGCAGCAGCCAGAGTCCTTACACGTACAGGAAAAATTAAACATAACACTCTGATACTGAAATCTCTTCACTGGCTCCCAGTACAATACAGAATCACCTTTAAAATCCTGCTAATCGTCTATAAAGCACTTGGCTCCTCTGTACATTTCTGGCTCATTCACTGATTATAACACTATCAGGCGGAGGTCTTCTAGCTGTACCAAGAATTAGATCCAGACCTGGGCAGGGTGCCGTCAGTTACTGTGGTCCTACTCTCTGGAACAAGCAGCCTGCTGAACTGAGGTCCATTACAACTGTGTGTGTGCTTGTGTGGTTGCACTTGTCTCTTGCACAGTTGGTCACATGTGCAGCCACTTGCTAGGACATGGGTTTGTATTTATTTGTGTTGTGCTGATATTTTGTTTTTTTTTAATTACTGCATGATGTGTTTAATGTACATTGGGTGTATGCTTCATGCTTATATTCTTATATTTCTTATGTTACTATGTTCTCATGTTTATGTCTATATTTTGTGTTTTATTGTAGAGCACAGTGAGCGTACGTGTAATGAAATGTGGTATATAAATAAAATTGCCAATTGCAATATTTCACCACAACACATATTGTAGGTGAGATTGAATTTTTTAGACTCCTGTGAGAAGTAAAGAAATAAACTACAAACATCACAGCTCTGATGAAGCTCTGCACACCCTGTGTGAGTGCTGCCATTATCGTAAAACATACTGAGCACAGGGTATATTAAAACGTTTACTCTCTTGCATGCCTTTGAGTGAATGGCCAGTGGATCAATACAATCTCAGTAGGGCACACGCTACCTGTCGGGGTTTTATGAGTGTCATCACTTGACTGATAATTTGCCCGAGATGAAGGAATCCCCAGAGGTAGAAAAAAGATAGAGGGCCTTCCAGATAAAATATGTATACAGTAAAGAATACTAATCCAATCCTCTGTGTCACGGAGCTATTTTGCATTGAGGAGACATCATTAGTAGTCTGGCTAAAATGCTTTATCGTTAAGTAAATTGAAAATAGTACCACAGGACTGCTGAAGAACCACGCCAGAGCAACTAAATATAATAAAATATGATCAATTTAATACAGTGAAAACAAAGTGGCTGTACGCACATCCACAAAACCTGAGTGGGGCACGTACAGGACACAAAAAAACAACTGAACTAGATATACGTTCTACGTTGTGACATATAATTCATAAATTTCAAACTTCTTTGTGTCAAAGCACATTTGCTGCCATACTGACATTAATACATGCAAGGCTGGAACAAAAAGTGACCTTTGGCTGGGAAATCTGCCATGGTGGCTTGGTTAAGTAGTGATAATGGATGATTAAAATTCAACTTGCTAGCAGAGACTATGAAGGGATTGTCTAAAATCAGGATAAGGGTAGCAGACTGAAAGTGCATGAGGTGGATTATGGGCACAGGTGGGAACGTGCAGAGCGAGCACATGACAACGTGGCGGAAAAGAGGTCAAACAGACGAGACAAAAACCAGGAGCGGGTGATGAAGAGAGACATAGCTCTGGGAAGTAAAAACAAGAAGAAAAAGATACTTAAACCAATGTGAGGTGTAAAGGTCGGAACAATAAGAAACGGGTGATGTAGGTGATTGGTACTGATAAAGTTATTTCAAATTGGACTGCAGTGGAGCCAAGGTTTACCAGTTGGTCTAGGACATCCATATGGTCCAGGCTAATAACTGGCTCCTACAAGGTCCAGTCTACTCCCTGTTCATGCCTGAGCTTCTCTGATTGACAAAGGGCCAAAGACTCCCTGTTGTTCCAGATGGTCGACCACAAACTCCTGAGAGAGACCCGTTAATTATTCCAAGTGGCTAACAAACTGAACACACAAAACCATTGCCAGGCTTGAGAGTGCACAGGAGTGTGTTTACGTTAGCTCTGCTGTTGTGTGTCTGATGGCTGGTAACCATGACAATGCCTCTACTTGTTAGAAGTATTGTGGATGTGATGAACATATCTAATGGTATTTTTCATAAATGCAATTACTAAAAAACTAAAAACTAATCTGAGGCTCTCTTGGCTAGGAAATAGTCTGGCATGTAAATCCTAGAAAACTCATCATTTTGACACTTTTTCCATGTTTGTGTGAATATAATTTGCCATCATATTATGCCTTCATATTAACAAGTGATTTAAGAACATTTGTGGGATTGAGCAACTTTCTTGTACTTTTGTAGGGTTCCAGACCCGTGTCAGGAGTCATGGGCAGAAACACTAGTTTGAGTCAGAATTATAAAGTCTTACCCAAATCCTAATACTCATTAAGAGGTGACATCATCAGGCTGAACCGAGCAATTTACGACGGCTCTGTTTGGACAGTTAACTCTTACATGCTGTTCACATTCTGACCTTTCACATAGAGGCGATTTTTAAATGTTTTAAATAAATATTGGTTAAATTCAATCCAGATCATCTACACTATGTGCAGAAATGTGAATCAGCTGCACAAAAATAAAAAAATAAATAGTTCTATCTTTGTACATTTGAGTCACGTTAGGAAAAGTCATAATATTTCAGGCTAAAAGAAGGGTGTTTAGTGTATTTTTACTGCTCTCAAATGTAAAATGAGTGAAATGTGACCTGAACATTATGTAGGGATTAACAAAGTTTCCATCTCGGAGAATTTGTATAAGCAAACCTCACAGAAAAAAGTACGAGAGTTTTTGGATATGAATGCAAAAACATTCTTGCATGAGGCCCAATGCATAAATCAGAGAGCTTTAGAAAAAAAAAAAAACTTTACCTTCCAGGTATGTATACTTTTAAGAAAGATGAATTTCTTGTTTTAGTGGTTACATTTATATGTGCTGTACTTCCATCACCCCTCATTGGAAAATCTGCCAGTCATGATGAAATTCAACAAACACTCTTATCGCACAATATCACAAATATCATGAAGAACTTTAGTACTGTCCTAAACAACTGCATATATGAAAACGATATATAAAGTGTCGAACAGCTGGGAGGCATAGAGTGCTGCGTGGGTGATAAGATGGCAGAGCAGAGGTTGAGGGCCGCTCAGGAATTCCCTTTGACTTTTGAGTGGAGAGCTAGAGGAGAAGGAGACGCTGGATCCTGTAGCCACGTCTTAAAAAGAAAAAAAAAAGGAAAAAAGGTTGTGTGTCTGCTCACTAACAAGAGAGAGTCAGGAGGATAGAAACAATGAAAGGAAAAGTGTGTCAAAAATACATAATGTTCGGTAGTATAGAGCTTAAGTAATATATTTACGTCAAATTTCTATTACCACATCTACATATTAATCATTTATGTTCAAAGTTTTCAGTTTGGCAAGCGTACTGAAACATCGTCTGAATTCTAAATTGCAAACAAATCTTATCCCACATCGTCATGACTCATTTAGTTTCTCCCATATTTTCTTCCTCCACTTTTCTCCTTCTAGCTGCCTCATAACGTCGTGCTTCACTTTCTTCCTTCTTTACTCTGATGTGTCTCCTGTAGAGAGTTTTGTAATAGCATGCAATCCAGCTAAAGAGGAATCTGTATCACATCCTCTTGGGGAGCCACTTAACTCTTTTTCCCCCCTGCTCCAAACATGCCAAATGTGCAGCCTGACAGAAACTAGAATGATGTTAAGGTCAGACACTGCCAGGCTAAGGTTGACTCATCCTTATTCAACAGGTCAGATTCTGCAAATACATTATGTAACCTGCACAATGGAAAACCTACGGCCATGATGGACACACACCAGTGGCTACATGCAGTGTCTTTAAGCATCTGCAGCATGTGCTGACTCGTAATGACAGGTCTGGAAGTGTTGTTGTTTCACTGTTTAATCTGTAGGGGGAGTTCCCTCTGCATATCCAGTAGGGCTTCAACACAGCTAGTTGATTAAATTTGTATGCACACCCTGCTGTACATTGAGGCCTCAACCTTAAATTTCGTCCCGCTTGTGTTCTCTTCAGAGACTACTGAATAACTTTTCTTTTAAGGGCATGTTTTTTTATATAATTACCTTGACAGGTAAATCAATTTGTCTTATACAAATTCAAAACTGCAGAAATATTTATAAAAAATAAAAGATACATAGATAAAAGACAATGACTCCTGAACACACACCATGCTGCTCTTCTTGGTCAGCATTTTTCTGTGTTACATAACTGTTTGTCCCCTACATCAGAGACATTTTGGTGCTGTTTTAATCCAATGGCTTATCTCTGCTGAGTCTTAGCCAGCACTCACTGTGAGTGTGTGTCTGTGTGTGTGTATGTATGCATGTGTGTCACATTCATTATGCTTGCATTTGTAGACCCCCTGCTGCTAATACATGTTCTATTTTTAAAGAGCTGATTGCAGAGTTACACATGTAAGCAAGCATGCTAACACACCCAGGCAGGCTGAAAATATAATAATCAAGCAGATGATGTGTCTGCATGTTAATGGTGGTTAATATTGTCAGCTCAGGGGGAAAAAAGCTAGAATAAAGGACGAAAATACTCAGCAAACAATGTATGGGCACTGTTTACTTTTATTTATAATATGAAACTAGAAATTAGAAAGATCCAAATCCCATATCATTACATATGTAATTATTATATAGTGATTATCTGCATATTCAAAAATAATTATGTAATCACACCCAGCACTAACTTTAATCACATACTACAAAATGTCCTGCTGTAATTGAACAACAAATGAAAATAAACATTATACATTATTTGTAATAATTATAGCAAAATTCTGTAGAAGTGATATATATGATACATATATTATACATGCATATGATGAAAAATAAGGCATCAACAGAGTGAAAATGTCCCATTCAAATTGATTAAAGTCAAATGTTTTATAACTAACATGATGGCCAAAATTAGTTTTGTACTAAAGGTCATATAAACTACAGTGTTGCCAGTCACCTACAGTAAATTGGAAACTTTGGCCTGATGTTGGTGGTGGAGGGAAGAGGGGTCACTAGGAAATTGGGAATCAACCACTGGAAACTATGAACATCCACAACAAACTAAAAAGGTGGCCGTTAGTTTTGTAGGTATCACCTCAGTGTAAAGTTTTAGTACTTTATGAGTTTTCAAGCTCTACACCAAAGACAGACCAATGGACAGAATAACCAACATTTCCTACCTTTTATTATTATTACTTTTGCTAAGAGGGCAAAAGCAGGAAATCCACCATAGATTAATACCTATTGCAGATATATTTATTGTGTAATTTAACAGTCACACATTTCCAAGGGAAGTCAAAAGTTCAGGACGAACCTTTAACTTCAAACCAGACTCCTAAACTCCCTTGAAAATAGCCATCTTGGAAATTACAATGGTTGAATATTATTCTCTCCTTCCTCCTATTCCACCCTTTATCGCAGTCAAAACCAGTATCACTTTGGTGAGTCATACTGAATGTAAAGCTGTACTTTTTTTTCAATCATTGTGAATCTTAAAACATTTTATACTATGGGAAATGGGCTCACAGAGAGGCCCTAAGCCCCTCAATCACCTCATCTCTCCCTGATGATGACAGAGCCCTCAGAGACTCAGACCATCAAAGGCTCTGGAAAGGAAGGCAAGAGAAGACAGAAAGCAAAATTTGGCAGCCTAATTTGGTTTGCCTTGGCTCCTTTTAAATGTGAGTGTGTGTGTGTGTGTGTGTGTGTGTGTGTGTGTGTGTGTGTGTGTGTGTGTGTGTGTGTGTCTTTGTTTAGGGCAAATGGTAAGAGCTGATCACAATCCCTTCATTCCCATTCCCCACCACCATTGCACCATCCTCCAATCCTTGGGCGTCCCCTGGCAAAACCTGCACCCAGTATTGGAAGACAAGAGCTACTGAAGGGGACATCTGCTCCTGGAGCAAGATCACTTTTTGGAGTGGACTGTACAGAGCAGATGTGTGGCACACAGCTTCGACAATTTACAGTATGGACTAATAATGGATGGACACACATTATTTAGTACTCACAAAGATTGTGTTCAAAGGTTGTGTCATTTGGTTACAAAAGACGACCAAAAACGGGAAAAAATGCTTTTGGATTTTGGTCCATTTAGAGTTCAGACTGATGTATTATAAACAAATCACAAGCTAAACATAAGTCACATTGAATAACAAGTACGTCATTCACTGAATAGTCATACATTATTATAGATACATGGATCTGTGGTGCAAAATTGTGTGGACTGACTCTTAATTGTTCCTCAAAGCCTTACTCTGTTGGTCATGATAATTCAAATGGAAATACGTGGTTATTAGCATTAATCAAAGCTGCACCTTTTCTGTTTCTTGTTTCTTTCAGATAGAACCGGATGTAATGTGAGACACAACCAGCATCACAAGATCTGCAGATCACTGAATGTTTAGTTATGCTTTGCTAATCCTGTAGCTTGTCTGCTTTGAGTTTGCATCAGAAAATAACTGCCCTAGAGTTCAGATGCAAGAGGATATTTTCAGGCTTGCTGCAGTAAACTCATGTTTCTGGATCCACACATCTCTACTGGTTTAAGATCTATTTTGCAGGGACCTTCTTTCCTGTGGCTCCAATACTCTGTCTCCTTTTTGTGCCTCCACTCTTTGTGTCTTAGTAAAGAATATATATGTATATATGTATATACGTATATATATATTTGAAAGATGGTGAACTGTTGATTGTACTTTCAGTCAAGAAAGAGAGAAAAAGATAAGGAAAAGGTATAAAGACAAAATTTCAACAACAAAAAACAACAAACACCCTAAATTGGCAGCTGTAGTTACTGTTGGAACCCATCATGGACTCGTCTTGATAGTTAAGACACAGTCTGGGTGAGGAAGGACCTGCAGTCATGTGGATCATCAGCAGTATTCAGGAGGAGACAGGCTGCGTTCCAGTAAGTGCCCCCTGAGGCTACACAGGAGGGTGAAGTGAGATCATGTTAAGGAGAGGAACTGGATGCAGAAAGAAACGCCAACTCTGGAGCACGAGCTGCTTCCTAACATGCTTCCTGAGAACATGCTCACGGGGATACCTCTGAGTCTTTCAATGACCTTGGATGGTTATTAATTGTACCATGAACACTGAGGGCACTACGAATCTGGTCAGGGTCTGCTGGGGGCATCAAAGCCAGATTGCACTTATAATAAATCCTAGATCTGGCAACTAACTCTAGTCAAGTTCTGCAGTTGGTCCAGACTAATCAGAGTCCTTTGAGTAGCTACTTGTAGCTATGGACACGGTTTAATTGTGACAACAGAGAAGCAACCTCAAAGTGATTGTTGGAACACCCATGCAAGGTGGACCATATAGGAGGTGGCCCAATTGAAAGTAACAAGGCACTGGGATATGGTAACTTTTAGCATATGCCTGGCAGCGAATAGAGCTACAGAGTAGATCATCTAGATACCTAATCATCTCTGAATGTTGGCCTGGACAGATGGGCACAGGCTTAATTGGGAAATTTGGAATTGAAGCTGATAACCTCTCCACCGTTTAATAAAGGCTGGAGGAGAAACTGGGAAATGTCTTGTGGTTGTTTTCTACTCATAGGAACTGGTAGGCATCTTGAAAGCAGGTGCAGAAAAGCAGGTTTGGATTGAAAGGAGAAGTTAGTATGTGCAACACAGAAATTAACCTGATGACCTGGAGCAAAACTGCTAAGAGAGGAGGATCAAGCAGCTATCTCCAGGACAGCAGTGATTATAATAACTGTGTTGGCTTCCTCCTCAGTTCTCATCAATGGAGTTTGCCTGTGATTGCTGGCAGGATAAAATATGATGAATATGATGGACAACATGCTTACTCAGTTGTTAGAAGTGTTGGCCCAGCAAAAAACACTCGGTTTTAAATATGGTCCTTTCTGTGGGGAGTTTTCATGTTTTCTTTGCTTTCATGGAGTTTCTTCTCACAGTCTAAAGACAAGTAGGTCAAGTAACTGGGAAACTGCACTCTTGAAATTGACAGTGATCTGTCCAGTGGGTTTTGTTGCCTTTACACTGAATCATTCTGGGATCAGCTCCAGACCCCCAGTGATCCAGAGGGAACAAACAAATACATATAAAATAGACTGATGCATGTTTTTTATCTTCCCTTTCAATCTTCTGTTTCTTTGCTTTAAAGCTCTGAGGTGCTAATGTCTTCTTTCTTTATTCTGCTTTCTCTTGTTTTTCCTTTTGTTTGCATTTGACAGCAGTAGATGACCTCTTTATCACCCATCACCATCGTCCTCTCGTTGTCTTTCTCCTCTCTCTTTTCATACACAGTCCAGGTTCAGGCTGCATGCTGCCCCAGCAGGAGTTGGTCATTCAGGTTGCTGTGACAGGTGTTGTGGAGACAGCATGGTTCAGTAGCTGAGGTACCAAAAGATTACGTAAACCTCTAGATGGCTGCCAGAAAACTGCAAACAAGGGAGTAATGCTGACAAAGATTTGCTTCATTATGAACAGATTACACCTACATACTGCATGTGTTTGCGTGTGAGAGAGCGAGAGAGAGAAAAAAAAGAGAGATGTTTTCTTTTTGAAAATGTCATTATAAACCACTTTAATCTCATTCAGTCAGTGATGGTGCTTCATCAAAAGCCTTGAATTTATGCCTTTCAAATATGAACTTAGTGAAATATGTTTGTACATGGTGAAAAAAAGACATAACACAGACATATGCAGTGGCTTGATATAACAATATTTCTCATTGTAAGCATGTTTTCTTTCAGTTTCTGAATAGGTTGTTTGAGTGTTTGCTACAGAATGAACAGACTGCAAAACAAAAATAAAACTGCAGACTATTTAATCACCCAATTTGAATCGCACCTTTCCCGAGTCGCTGTGGATGTCTTCCAAAAAACAAAGAAACAACGTCCTGTCAAATCAACTTCAGCCTTTGATGACAAATCAAAGGATTTTATATACAGTATGTGATCATCAGAAGCAATGACTGATCCCTCTGATTAGGACAGTCAGATGTGCGAGGGTGTGAGCTTGCAAAAAGTACAGGTCACAAAACAATGGAATATGAACAAAATACAGATATATGGGATAAGTTAACTTTAACAGGCATATTCTGTCTGTGTGACCACTAAAGGATACTGACATTGCCAAGGTTCTGTCATAGTTTATAAATGCAGCTGAATGTTATACTGCAAACATCAGGATATAAAGGTTTCATGATTATTTAGTTAGATTTAGCTTTATAATAATTACATGGTGTCTAAAATATGCCAATTAATGCCAGTATTAAGCAATATTATTACATTAAAGTTGAATCTAGAATAGGAAACAACCTTTAAATGCAATGCCAGCCCGGATTTGACAGTGAAAGACCAGAATCACCAGAGTCTGAGCCACTGTGAAGCAGAAAAATCAAACCAGAGGTCAGACAGCAATTAAGTTAGAAAGCAGAGACCAATTAAGTCCACAGTTGACACTGACGGGAGTATACAATGTTACCAATGTGGAAAGAGAGTTGAATTTTGGTTGAGTGATAAAGCAATTATTGTGGTATTAGGAAATCAAATTAGTTTTTTTTCCCAAAGAACTAAAACTTTGGTTTGACAGTGTAGACGTAGACTGCTGCTAACTCAATTCACTTTAATTGTCATTCTTATGCTGGTACATAAAAACGAAATACTGTTTCACAAAAATAAAGTGATAAACATGTAGGATTTGTCAGGTTATGTCTGTAAACACAACATTCAAAGTTAGCTATTCCTCCTCATGTCTCAATGACACCTGAGAGAGAGATAGCCGTGGTGGTCTAGCGAGCTACAGAGTGAATGAATAGAGAGAGTGGCGCTAGCAAGAACAAAGCAGTGAATCTGATAAATAAAAGATTATTGTCTGATTATTTCACAGCAGTTAAACTCTAAGGCACAAATAAACACGCCCACACCTCTGCACAGGCCTGGCTGCCGCATTGCCGGATTTTGTGTGAATGCAGCCTAAGCAGACAGCAGCGGCCGCTCTGCTCTCCGTGTGTGTGTGTGTGTGTGTGTGTGTGTGAGTGTGTGTGTGTGTATGTGTGTGTGTGTGTGTGTGTAGCTCAGCCCCCCCTCAGTCAGCAGACACACGGGCCTGCAGCTCTTTATACATCCATGACACAGACAGAGAGCAGAGGAGAGAGATGGGGAAGATAATGTAACCTGGTCATTACATTTTACAG
The DNA here is from genome assembly GCF_963691925.1 of Scomber scombrus. Classification (NCBI taxonomy): domain Eukaryota; kingdom Metazoa; phylum Chordata; class Actinopteri; order Scombriformes; family Scombridae; genus Scomber; species Scomber scombrus. The sequence continues at coordinate 18,162,380 of NC_084987.1, forward strand.
TAGAGTTCCAATCTCACACCCTGGATGCGGCGGGGGGCTACACACCCACTGCCCAAAGGTTGACTCCCAGAAACATCCTGAACACACAAAAAAAAGAAAATATAAATGGAGGGCAGGTTCTCTGTAGGTATGTGCACCACCACACACTTCTAGTGGGTCATAAGTGATGATTGAGAGGGATTCTTTTTGTACAAGTCTATGAATAGTTTTTTTTTAAAGAAAATCTGGCATAGTACAATTTAAAGCATTTAAGTTGTTCAGCTGGTGTCCCTAAATTCTATGCGTTTTTACAGTGTATTGACTAGTTTGAAATAAAGATGTGTAGTAATTAATACAAGAGGTCTAAGTATGAAGAAGTATGCAATTCACTGCACGCATACATGCACACAAACACACACCTACGAAACATCTGGAATTCACTGTACAAAGCAAGTCACATAGTAATTGGTTTCATACTGTATAGAGCGACAGATGTGGGTCCATTTTTTGTGCATGTATGTGTGATGGTGGTTCATTACGTTTATGAGGATGGTAGCGGCCATCATAGTGACAGATAGTCGTCTGACGAGTAAATACAAAGGAACTGTGAGCATCTGGGATTTCCAGAGTCAATAGTTTTTTTCTACACACACACTTTACATTGTGGAAACAGTTTTCTACTACATTGGTTTACAGTAAGTTCACAGAAAGATGATGCAAGGGTAGCAAAACACATCAAGATCACATTTGCTCAGTATTCGAATGGAAAAGGAGCAGTGTGCTGATACTGGATAATTTCTATACAAAGCCAAAATCATCACCATCACCTTGGTCAACACTTTTACTAAATGTCATATATTTTATCATGGACAGAAATTGTGTCTGATTTTGGTGGAATTTTATGCAATTTCTATACTAATTGGTCTGGAATTAAGTGCTTGGCTGCTTAGTACCACTTGCAAAAATAGTATTATGTCTCAAATGTTATTATGTTTTGAATTTCTTATGTGACAGATGGTGATTTTGACTTGGCCCAGTGCACGTCTTGAATAAATTCCACTTTGTAGGATCAGTACAAGTATCAAATAGAAGTGATGCAATGGAAAAACCTTACATTAAACTCAAACATAAAATTGGAAAATATATGCAATGAACTCAATCAAACCTTAGCCTTCCTAGACTCTTGGCTTAAATGGAACCACCGAGTTTTAGATAGAGAGGTGTTTTTGGGTACAAATTAAATGAAGTGTTTTGTTATATATGTTAAAAAGCATATTGTGCCTGCATCCAATCCTGTCCTCCTGTTGACCCCGATGACATCCACTGCTACCAACGCAGCGCGATAAATAAATTAGCTGTTCGTGAAGTATACAGTTAAACTAGCGCCGTCTCCAGCACCTACAACAGTAACATGCTGCTTACACACTGATGCTTCAGCATTAATAATCTAATGATGTCATATATAATAATATATCAGTCAGAGGGATCAAACCACTACTTTTACTGCAGTACTTAAATTACATTTTACTGCTAATATTTTTCATGCAGGGCTTTTACTTGTAATGGAGTGTTTTTACATTGGTGTATTGGTATCGGTATTTACTTAAGTAAAGGATCTGAATACTTCCTTCACCCCTGAAGACCAATTAATCACTCTCACCTGTCACAATGATCCCAGCCTCTCAGAATTCCTTTTTTTCATCCATATGGAAATTTGCTTCCATGAGAAGAACCTTCTCTTTCAATGCAAGTGCCACAAAGACACGATGAGAGTGCAGTCGGGGGATTATGTTGTGAATTGTTCTGCCCCTGAATGCAGAAGGAAAGTGGGTGTGTGAGGTTAAGCTAAGGACAGATGTCTGATAACAGGCTGAGGGACTCCATGCTCAGGAGTGAGCTGCAAACACACAACCTCTCCGGAGAGAGAGAGCGAGAGAACACTTCCTAGATGAGGCAGATGAGGAAGGATAAAAGGATAAGTAATAATAGAAGAGATTACTGTAGTTGGGATTTATGTAATGCAGTAGCACATTGTATTAAGATTAATGCAATATCCAGAAATTTTTACAAACTGTTACATATTATGGCCAAAAGCAACATTTCTCCGCTGCTCTTTTAGGGAGGTGTTCTCATCAAAGGTCAAAAAGCTCCAAAACCAGTTTTATAGGAAAAAACATCAACAACAACAACAACAAGATGGCTACTGGGTGGAGTGTCCTTCCAAATCACCTGCTAGGTGATGCTGAGGCTGGCCGTCACTGGTGATTATAACCCTGCCACTGATCACCTCATTTCCTTTTCTCCCACTGTGGATACTCTGGGCACCCTTCAGCAATACACAGCCTGCTAATCCTGGCTGCAGGGAGACACACTCATTTACACAGACACACACACACACTAAGATTCCAAGCAGTCATGCATGATTTACTTTGACGGCTGGGGGATTAAAACACCAGAGGAAGATCCCAGTTTTAGTCGCATACAAACAGGAGAGACAAAAAGAAAAAAAAAAAGTGTCCTTTTAAGGAGATGATCGGTCAACCGTAACCTTGGTTCTGGCATTTACAACTTATAATGAAATGAACTGATTCATGGATAACATAATTTAAAGTAAAATCAGCTGAAGTTGAATAATATGATTGTATTTTACCTCTTGATGGGTGCATGGCAGGTGACCAGATCCTTCCTGCGCAAGCTAATCTTTAATATGGGAAAGGATAAAAAAATCCACCAGCACCATTAGAGCTTTTCACCCCGCTTGATTGTGCCTCTTCTTTCCTCATATTTGTCTACTCTAATACACTCACTCTCTCATGCTTGTGCACTCACACATACAGCGGCTTCTTGAGTAGAATTAGAGGAATTGAGCTCGATGCTTTCTGAGGCTTTCTGAGCCATCGGCAGCACTTTTACCATTGAACCTGGGATCACATTGTCAGCACTCTGCAGTATGTGTAGGCTTGAGTGAGAGGGCTCAAGTACGTGTGTGTATTGTTGTGCCTATGTAAGCAAGAGCAAACACATAAAGTAACATCTCTGCTGTGATAGCAGGGGCATCAGACACTCAGTTTTTTTGAAGGGACACATTTTCACAAAGCATGTTAACGTTTACAGCAAACCAAGCTGTTAACAGTAATTATCTGCTTAATCGTCTTTGTCTATGATCAAACCTCCCTATCAGTAACTATCTTGAACTGTATATGAACTGTGTGAATGAAACTCCAGGGTAACGTTAGCTGGTTAGCTAGTTAGCTAGCCAGCACATAATTATTTAAAATGTGCTTTAAAAAGCGGGCATGACTGACATTATTTAGTTTTTTGTTAAAAAAAAATATCTCCCAAAGTAGTGCTGCAAATTTGTTTAAAAAAAATAACTACTGTCATTGACCAGCTACTGGAAAAGTTTTGCTGAGACGTTTTTTTTATCCGAGGAAAACATTGTAGCCCACTCATCCTTTTGAATGTGTTGAAATAACTTTTCTGGCAAATACAATTTGTTTTATTTTTTTCAGCTCCTCATCATGTGTGACAGCAGTCATTCTCGACTGCTTGACAGACAATTCGAACCCTAGTCTGCAGTAAAGACGTTTGAAGACGGTTCGGACTCGTCACTCAACATTAATGTATGTGACGGTAAAATACATTACACAAGCCTTCAGAAACTCCAGCAGCTTTAACTGGCCAAACACTTTAAGGCCTGACTAACTCTGAACACACTCACAATAAATGAATTTGGAAACACTTGCTAGCCGAGCAACTTTAAGACTACAAACAACCCATAATGCAACACTCTCTGCAGGAGATGAAATTACACCGTACTGTCTCATTCAAAAACAATCTCTGACCTTGTGAGCATGTAATTTGTCTAGTCTTTCAATATAAGATGGCACCACTATTTCACACATCACTCTCAGAATTAAACACCATCTTATATTGGCCTTCTTGTCTTTTGCTTTTATTAGCAGCTAAATATTTTTTTCTGTCCATACAAATTTCAAGGTAACATCAATGGTAATTACTTGTGGGTTAAAGTTAAAAACTCTTATATAAACTTTATATTGAAATTCTAAAGCTCTAAGTCATTTACAAACTCATTCAAGTCGTACTGTTTTATGGTGTGAGAATTGGTTTATACCTCACACTGCCGTTATTTGCAACAATTCTCCATAACTTCCACAGCAGAGCAGCTGAGCGGCTCAGTTAGCCTCAGTTAAATACCAAAAAAACCCAACAGAAAAGTAACTATTATTAATATACTATATTATTAAGGCTTATTAAAAATTATTGTGAAAATAGAATACAACAATTAATATAGCCATCCAATGTGTAAAGCTAAAAGAGCATGATACCTCTGCTTGTATGTCCGCATGGGATGCTGACTTTTACTGTATCGAGGAATAGAGAGAAAGAGGATAGATTCAGGAAAGAAAGATGAAGAAAAAGGGGAGTTCAGAGGCGAAACCATAGTTTGAGCTTTGTGTTTGAAGCCCTAATGTCTTCAGGCTTATGATGTAGACATTTCACAAACATTCTTCGCTTACACACACGCGTTTTCCCCTCATTTATGGTACAAAAAAGCCAATACAGAAGTGACATAAAAAGACTAGAAAACATGTGATGTATGGACGCGCAAACAGCAGAATAGTACCCTGCTTGTGCAGGCAGTGGGGGGCTGGACAGTTATCTTCAAAGTGCCCTAAAACATTATTATCAACCTCGGGGTATTGCTAGTGTTTTGTCAAAAGGAAGACCAGTCACTATATACGACTCCTGACAGAGAGCCACCTAGCTTTCATCCACTAATGCCTAATAAACTCAACACGGTCATGAGACTGTGAGAAATTGCAGTAATATGCAGCAAACACACACGCTCCCTCTCTCTGCGTGACACACACATCAATACATACACATAAACACTCACACACATACACACACAGACACACGCAGGTGACAATGTTTCCCATGAGTCACATACAGTTATAAAATTAGAGATAAAAGAAAAAGCCCTGCTGTCGTCTCATGTCCCACTGCTCTTTTGATCACTTTCTAAAGCGGAGCGGCTCCAAACACACACATACACACTGTTAAAATCTGAAATCTATTTTGCCAAACACATTGTATTTTAACTATAATGTGACACATTTTTATTTTTCAGTATTATAAAAGGCCTGTATCAATTGTTACTTATGTAGGGGGGGATGACTGCATTACACACATCACTGACCTCATTTTCTCCCCTCAAATCTATTCCATGTTCAGTACAGTGCAGTACAGTACAGTACAGTACAGTACAGTACAATACAGTACAGTACAGTACAATACAATACAATACAATACAATACAATACAATACAGTACAGTACAGTACAATACAATACAGTATGGTACAATTTCTTCCAATTACTGTACATAATGATACTGTGAAATTGCTTGTGGCTCAGTCCATTAAGGTGTAAAGTAAGGGTGGGGAAGGGAAGACTGCATCATTATGCTTTCAAAGAGCAGAGTGTGTCTGCATTCCGCACTAATCAAGGAGCTGTAATTGATGAAGATCCTGAGCTCAGATTGAATCGAAGGCTGGCTAAACCAGCGTATTACTGTATAAACTGCTCCTGCTTTATATGTGGAGAGAAAGCAACACCTTTAAAAATGAGGAATAAAAAGACACTGCTCTCCATTTTCCCGAGAGAATCATTGCATAACTGGAAAATAATAGTGTGTGCATGTGCTTTACGTCTCGGTACTGGGGGTGGGGAGGATTGGTTAAGACATCAGCCAAAATTTCCTCTTACCAGAACTTCCTGCCTTGATACTCTGACATTGATAGACACCTCTGAGTGTTTTCTAAGAGGTAGTGAGAAGCAGCCGCTGACTGCAGAGATGACAGGCAACTAGAAGAAGCCTTCAAGAAGGCGTTTAAGTATTTACGAATGATGTGAAGACACGTAAAACCATCTGTTGAACGAGTTGCTGAAGTAAGACAACCTGCTCTGAATATGTTCTGATGAAATAATCAATGGAAAGGAAATCCAGGCCCCCGAAACAGCATGTGAACCTACGGCGGCCAAATGTATTATGCAAACAAAGAAAACCTGCATATTTCCACATTCAAAAACAGAATGTATGGTGAGCACTTTGTGTACGCTTAGAGCAGACCACGCACATGGCCAATAATGGTGTGGTTAGCCCTGCCTCTTGCCCCCCCCCGGCAGTAGCACTCTCTCCCGGTCAGCCTGATGCAGTTTTACCCACCAATTTAAATGCAATAGATGAAACCCTTTGCAGCCAAATATGTAGGTATTTCCCTGCACTGTCAAGAATGGAAAACCAAGGTTCCCTTTTTAGCAAAGTGGTATGGATCGTTTTCTTGGTTGGAATACAGTGTAAATGAGGATGTGCTTTTCTGTAAAATGTCCAGACATTTCCCCAGAGGAACTAAAGGCCCATTTGTAAGAGAAGGATTTTTTTTAACTTGAGCACCTACGTCAGGCATGCAAAAAACACCTGCAAGAAAGTGCCGCTCTTTTTCACTGGATAAGACTCAAAGCTACATGGTCAAACAAACTGCAGACCAGGGAAATGTGTTTATTCAAATATATCTATGATACCATGGACTATTAATTTATTCAGAGTAATTGGGATCATCTAAAAGTCGTTTTGGATATTGTACTGTTTTGTGCCAAGCAGGACATCCCCCTGACACAGGAGAAATGTAGATGCTCTCAATAAAGGAAACCGTATAGTATTGTTCATGTTCATGTGCAAATATGATCTACAGATCCAAAATGATCTAGAGCAGCTGCCCAGAAATGGAACTTTGATGAGGCCAGATGTTCAAAATGAGCTGCTGGATCAAAGCAGAAGTCCGTGAAACACCAGGCAACTATTATGCATTTATGGCACACAAATAGAGGGATGAGTTAAAGCATGATCTCGTAGCTGTTCATAAAAAAAGTTCATATTTTTACATGTCACATTTGGGGAATTATTTCAGATGAGCGATTTTGGCATTGTTTGGTGATTTTAGGTTTCCAAAGCTCAGCATTGTCAGTTTCTGAGTTCATCATTCATTAAGGGACTAAAAGGGAGGTTTGCTTGGTTTAGAGATAATTTAGAGTGTGATTTTGAACAAGTGACGGAACAGAAGAGCTGATGAAGACAAATGAAATCACAAACTGGGACATCAGAGCTGGGACCACAGGGAGAAGGCTCCCAGCAAAGCTTGCGGGATATGTGGTCACAACTAGTTTGGGAAAGCAAAAATAGTGCGAAAGACATTTTCTGAGATGTTTTCAGAGAAGGTCCCGTGCAATCACTATCACATCCCGGTTCAGGGTGCTGAATCAACAGTATTCATTGAACAACTGTGTCGGAATTTCCATCTATCATGGAAGCATTTACTGTTATTCGTGAGCTGACCATGGTACTGAAGCAACAATGGCTGTAATGAATGCCTGGGGGATATGTTACATGCACAATTTCTGTCTGATGTTTGGTGTATCATGCAGTATGTTTTCACCTTCTGTGCTGTTTAGGTTTATGTTTAGTTTCCACTTTGTGCAATAAAATGGCTAATTAACAGTGCACTGCAGAGCCGGTGCACTGCTGGTTCTGCCAGTGAAAATATATTTTAGCCTGAACAGGATATTATAGACAGGTTTTTGTCTGTACTATTGTGTACAGCCTTTATACACCGAGCTCTGTTGGTTGAGCATGTTGTACAGGCAGTGTTTTGCTGTTATTGCCTTCGTAATGCAGAATGTTGCAAAGTGAAATGATTACTGTTATTTCAGTTTGACTATGTTTGTCATTTATTCTACATCAAAGTTTTTAAAGCCTAAGTCTGATGAGAGGAGAGGGTTGAACATAATGACACACAATGACAGCATGTTCGAAAACCTCACTGATGGGTCACAGTCAGTGAAACTGTACTTCTCCCCCGTTATTTTCAGTGACAGGTCTAAAGACAGTATAGCTGAGTGATTAAGGGTGTCTACATCTACTTATATCCAACTGTGAGAGTGGAAATGAAGTTTGTGCACATGTGGCACGTTTTATATAACTGAAGTTTATAAAAAAAGAACTATGCAAAAGAGTGTATATGCATATTTTTGTTTTCGACAGAGTTTTAAGCATGTGGCACTATGTTGGACCATGAATTCACACTACAAATAACATCATTGCTCTCCTCGGATTTCTTTACACAGACTGTCTGGAGTAATAATCTCTCTATTTGATGACCTCTGTAGCCCACCCACTAACACTATTTGTGTCTAAGACCTCACACAAGCACGCGGGCGCACACACACAAACATAAATACAGACAGACAGAGACACACATATCAACATGCACACCAGGCCAGACAGCCATAGTCTGAGCTCAGCAGAGATTGACCCGAGGGAATTCTGGGTTTTCCCATTCAGCTCTTAATTATTACATTGTTAAATGCATCTGTGGTCTCAAAAGATATAAACGCACTGAGCTCTATAAGATAATAAAAATCCAGTGGATACTCATGACTGATGGCCGCAATCACCTTGGTGCAATGAAAAATGGATCGCACTGTGAAACAGAGCGGTGTGATAAAAATATCACGCTGTGAAATGGACGGAAATGTGTCATCCTGTCATCCAAAAGTGGCACATGAATGCTGTCCCCATGGAGAGCAAAGTCAATCACATCCTGTTAGAAATGAGAGGCAGAGGGACAAAACAAATTACATAGATGGAGACATGCAGCTGACAGGATGCAGAGAGTGGACCAGACTGACAGATACATGTGAACAGGAGAAAAAAAACAGCACAGTGGCAGTTTGGTGAGATCACCAAAGATGAAAAACTGATTCATAGTGTGAGCAGCAGACAGGTGAGTGGGTGTATAGATAACTAAACCAGACATAGTGACAGACACACACTGAGACAATGGGACCGGTGACAGATAACCAGTAAGAGGCAGTTCAATTAATTCATCAAAATGGCATCAGAAAAACCGGGTGGGGACTTCCAGGCTGACCACAGAGTGAGCAGCTGCGTGAGTGCAGCTTTAGATTCTCCCTCAAAGTCTACCTTTTCATGTTCGCTGTGTGCTTGAGGTAACTCATTATTTAACATTGTGTTCAACTTGGGATGTTTCTGGACATGGAAATGGCAAGTAAAATGCATCTCTGAGTTAAAACTGGGGGGAAAAAATCACAAGACCTTGAACATGACACGTGAAAAAAACGCTACGGTGCTGCTGCCTGCTGCTGGGCTGACGCTACTAGGTGACCTTGAGACTTGGCTTTGCATAGTATTTCTTGCTGATATGACACAAGTACATTCTGCCCTAAAAAGGGAACATGATGATGCTTTGTCACCGGTGAACACTCCTTGGAGCATGCTGCGAGTCACACGATGAACGCAGTCTTGGGGTTGAAGATGGCCTAAAGGACAACAGTGACTGACTGGTGTGCAATGGGGCCCCCATTCCTACATTACACAGTGAGAAAACATTTTTGAAAAGGAAGTTAAATTACCTCCAGTTGTGGAGATCCAACCAGAGAGTGGTTGGCATACCAAAAAATTTGGAGGGTCCGGTCCAGGTCAAGTTTATGACCAAGTTTTATGAAGATTTCTTCCCTAGGCTGCCAGGTAACCACCCAACGTCCTGAAAGCCAGGTAAAAAACACCTAGACTGTTTCTGGTTGTTTTTCACCCCTTACAAGACAAGCATCACATCATGAGCAAACAGAGGTGCTGTACTTCCACAGGCATTGGGTGTTTTTCTGTGAAAGTTTCAGCACAGTCTGGAGATACAATGACCAGACTGTGGGGAGATGAAGTCCCAGCTGTATGAGAAAGGGGTCCAGTTTGGCCTCTTGTATCCTGCCTGGCTCCAAGTTACCCATGAAGGTAAAACGTTTTATTTTGATACACCACAGGTGACCAAAGAGTTTTATCACTTTCAAGAGGAGAAGAGCGATGACTGTTTAAAAAAAAAAAGCTAATTTGTGGGACCTGACTAAGTTGAACTGTGATGATGCTGAATCTGATTAATGAGGACTTTGAACCAGCAAAATGTAAATGTCTAGAATGTGCATCAATGGGGTACAATTATTTTTGATGCTATCCTTGACCTGTGTTATCTTTAGCCTACATACCCCAAAGGTAGAACAAATTTCAAACCCTTAGTTACATTTAAAGTTAGAGTTAGACTTTGGAAGCTTTTTGTTTTGTAATGCTTGCAATCGTCCTCAGTTGGGGAAGAAGATCAAGGTTTCGGTTGTTAAATGTTTTTTCTCATTTCCATAAGGAAATGGGAGGGATGTTTTGGGGGAATTACCATGGCAGCTTACTTTTTGAGTGTAACGAATGGACTAGAATTATTTTTCATTGTGTGTTATCACATGCAGCCTGTGCCCTAACACTGTTTCAGATTACAAGCCCTGTTTGTCTTTCAAAATGGCTAACAAAAGTGACGTCGATGGAGGCCACACTGCAAGGTTCATATCTTGGAATGTAAAGGGGCTTAATGGTCCTTTAATAAGAGCTTAAGTTATTTCCCATCTAGAACAATCAATACAGATATATTATTTCTACAGTACAAGAAACTCACTAAAAGCCTATAATTGCTTCTGTAAAGTATGGGTTTATCACATTTTCAATAGCAGGTCCAGAGGTGTAGCATTACTAATTGCCAAAAGAATACAGTTTACACCATCTGACGTAATCAGTGACCCTAATGGCCGTTTTATTATAGTTTCTGGATCTTTTTCTAAAATCTGTCATTTTAGTAAATGTTTATTTCCCTAACTGGGATTATGTCCTTTTTGCAGATGGTGTTTGTCATCTGAACACACACCAGCTATTTTTTTCAGGAGATATGAACTGTGCTATTGATCCACTGCTTCATAGGTCCATCTCTAAGGGAATATCGTCTGGTATGGCAAAGGCCTTCTCAATGTTTATGCAACAGAATGGTTATGTGGACCCTTGGAGATTTTTGGCTCGGCAATTTTGTTTTTTTGTCATGTTCATCACTCATTTTCCAGTCTACGTTATTTCTTTATAGATAGCTCCTTTATTCCCATGGTTAGACAAATTGAATATACTTATGTCAGACCTTTATCTCAAGATGTTTTCAAATATCCAGGAATATGCTTGAGCTTTCACATCTCTGTTTGAAGCAAACCAAGTAACCTCAAGTTACAAGCTGAAGGCTGATTTTGAGAGATGGTATAGTCTACCCCACACTATAGCAGGGAGAACACAATCAGTGAAGATGACTGTACTTCTCACATTTCTTTATTTGTCCCAGTGCTTGCCAGTCTTCTTATGTAAGCTATTTTTAATTCTGTCAACAAATCTATAGCCTCCTTTATCTAGGAAAACAAGGTCCCAAGGATTAATAAGTACATTCTCCAAAGAGGGTGTGAAGTAGGTGGACTGAACCTTCCTTGCCTTATTCATTATTATGGGGCATCCAATTTCCAAAAGGTACAATTTTGGTCCCACAGGCCGGATACAAACAGATTTCTTGTCACTCCTAGTCGCTCCCAGCTTTAGTCTTTTTCTCCTTGCCATTGTGCTCTTCTCCCTCAAAATTTTTTAAATCAATTTCGCTCCCACAATAAGTTCATGTCAGCTTCAGTTCTGGGTCCCATTCATAAAAAACATCTATTCACCCTGTGTGGAAGAATGTAAAAAATCTCTAGGTGTGGCAGCAAACACTTCAGGGTGTCGGGTCAGGACACTAATTTAACTTATTCAGGTGAGAGTGTGGGGGAAAAAAGGGATGCAGAGTCCATGTACAGATTTGACTGTTTATATAGTCATTGGGATACGTATCTCTGTGTTTGTGTGGTTCTTGTAGCTTACGTATTCATGGACGCACACAGTAAAAAAGTCCGTTTGACGTTGCTATGGTTAGAAACAGTGAGGTCCTGTCATCGTCTCTCTGTCCCATGCGCCCTACAGGTACAGGCACGCAGAGTGAGTGATGCATTCATGTACACAGAGCAGCGTCGGAAAACAGAGACTCAAGCGAACTGTCCATGGGATCACAGCCTTTTTTACACACCCCCTCTACACATGACTCAACCTGTAGATAATGGGGCTGAATGGTCTTATGTGTATTAAGGATTTATACACCAACAACATATTCAATAGTTTTGATAACCTGTGCAGAAAATATGGCCTACGACATAATCATTTCCTATAAAAATGTCCCTCTCTTTTTTTTAAGTAACCCAAATGCTGCAGTCCTTTGATGATAAAGGATTGATCTCTGTATTACACTCTTAACTGGTGTCTTTAGGAGATTAAAACTGAAACAAAATTAAAACTAAATGGGATAATGAATTTAACCAATATTCCATCTGACTGATGAATATCGGATGGAAACACTGACGAGGGCCCATTCCTCATCATCAAGTGCTGGACTGGGACTCACACAATTTAATTCACACAGGACTCATTTAAGCAAAGCGAGGCTTGCTGACATATATCCTGGGACAGATGTTGGCTGTGACAGGTGCTCCTTTCCTCCAGCTTTCCCTCCAGTGCATACATTCTGGTCTTGCCTGCAGCTAAAAAACTACTAGGCAATAGTTTGTAAAACCATCAGTGAAGTTCTCAGGGTGACATTAAGACAATGCCTGCCTGTAGCTGTATTTGGTATAGCAGATGAAACTTTGGGTTTAAATGCAAACAAGTCTGAGATCATTGCATTCATATCCCTTTTAGTCTGTTGGAGAAGTCAGCAAATCTACCACTCCTCCATCTGCTGCTGCCTACAGAAGATTCAATTTACACTGAGAGGGTCTGTGAAAAAGTTTTACTTGAAATGGGAAGCTCTTTTATTTGTCTTTTTTGTGTGCTCTTTAACTAAACACACATTTATTTATTCGTTTATTTTTTACATGAACATTAATGACCTCACAGGATGTATGATGCATGCAAATGAGTGTATTGTGAATCATAGGTATGTGTGGGCATATGTCTTGGAAGAATGTAGAGGTATGACTGTGAAAATGTGCAATAATTGTGAAATGTTATATTTTGAACACATCAGCTGCCAAGTTGTGTTCAGAGAAAGTGGGTGAGGGGAATCTTTTCCAAAAAAACAAAACAAGAATGGAATGACATGTAGGGACATGTAATGCATTACATGACAAGTTTTGTATTATTCTTCCAATAAAAAAAAAAAACTAAGAAAGAGAGAAAGACAGGCAGACCTGCCACACTGTGACATCTGGAGAGAAAGTTGGCTGTTGTTAGGTCACATGTGAAGCCCTGGGTTAACCACCAGCAGTAATAAGCGGCTTGGGCAAGGAAGACACGCTTAATAAAGGCTAAGCCATGCTTACGGCTTCTCCCAGTGGTCAGCGGTCAGAGGTTAGTCGCCTAGCAGCGAGAAACTAAAGCAGAATACATTTCAAACAAAGCGGAGGGCATAGATACGAGATATATCAGTTATTAGCATATTTATTGCACTAAAGGGGTTATACTTATGCAAAGAAAATATGATCTTTTTTAACAGTTGTGTCCAGAAAGAAAATGAATGCTGCAAGAGGGATTTGTTCAAAGTCACTTTCAAGGCCTGCATTTCCCTTGTATCCAATTTTCATTCAAAAACAAAAGCAAAAAAAAAAGTGTAGACAGGTAGAAAAAGAAAAGGAATGAAGAGATGCAAAGAAGGACAAGAGGAAAAAAAAGGGAATCAAGTGAAGTGAGGGAGAGAGAGATTTCCTGTCCCATCCAAGGGCATGGCAGTGTTCATGTTCTCAGTCGGCACCATCTGCTCCAGGAGCATGTCAGCCTGCCAGCAAGGAGAACAGTACGAGCCTCCGCCAAAACATGCCGTAACACCATGACCGCCATAATAAACAAACAAACAATCACTCAAAGACACACACACACACACACACACACACACACACACACACACACACACACACACACACACACACACACACACACACACACACACACACACACACACACACACACACACACACACACACACGTCTGTCTTTATATCCTCGTGAGGACACTCATTGACATAATGCATTCCCTAGCCCCTTGCACACACACACACACATACCACGGAGAAGCACATTAATTCTGCTCCGGCGAGTGTCTGCAGCAAAGTTCCAGCTATTAAAAATCTGCAATGTCTCTGGGTTGGCAGATATCTGTGAGACAGCGAAATGAATTTTCCAGGGGAAAGTGACACGATGATGCGAAATAATTACATTTCTATAAGAGATATGAATGATGGTATGGTCCTGTGAGTTGCATCCAGGTGCTGCGGAGAGAGTGCTGGGCCGGCGGCTGGCTGACTCAGGCCCGGGGTGACAACACATGAGAGCACCCACGAGGGACCGGCAAACTGTGGCAATGTGCTGCAGTCAGCTCAACTGTTGTCTTGTTTCAGGGTTAGTTTCTGTGTGTGTGTGTGTGTGTGCATGGGTCTGTGTGTATTTTTGCGGCTGGGTCAGTGTGTAAACAGTACAGGGAGTAGTGAGAGTTTGTGTGTTCCCAACTGCTGAGTCTGTCTGCGGCTGGGAGGAGGGAAGAAGTGGGGTAATGAAGTGAAGTGCACTCGCCAAACAATATCACATTGAGCACCCTCATACCCACACACACACACACACACACACACACACACACACACACACACACACACACACACACACACACACACACACACACACACACACACACACACACACACACACACACACACACACACACTTGCTCCAAAAAAAATACTTTAACACCAACCCCAGGTAAGCTGGTGTGATGGATAATGCAGGAGTAAGTGACATGAATACACAACAGTCTTGTAAACAGCCATTCATCCAGAGACACACAATATGACATATTAATGTAAACACACACACACACACACACACACACACACACACACACACACACATTACTTTGACCCACTTATGCCACCACATGCTACAGTAGACTCTACAGTCGACCTAGATATCAGCCGACATTCATCTCTTTGTAGAGAACTGGAGGCATCTGTGTATTATGCACAAACGTCTAGAAGGCTGAGAAATGAATCGCTTGTCAACATGTTCAATAGATTTGAGCAGATGGACACTCCATCACTCTCTGGCCCTTGTCGCTGAGCCTCGCAAAAAAAAAAACAAACACCTGACCTACACTGAACTCTATCAGACCTCAGAGATTGTTACAAGCTTCCCAACAAGCAAAGACGAAGGGGCAAGAGCATGCGTGAAGGTATAACGGAGAACAAACACACTGGCACAATGTGACACAGATAAACATATAGTTAAGAGCTATGAGTATTGCCATTGCTTGCTGTTTTCTTGCCTGTAGGACAGACTCAAGATTTTTCTTACTATATTATTTTTATTTTAATTTTAATTTAAATTTTCAAAGCTGTGAGCACCAGAAAAAGATTTCATTAACCTCCATTGTATTGGAGTGGAGGCAGAAATCTCAGAGACAGATACATTTTAATAGATTTTTTGAGAGAGGCAAGTCGTGTCATGCATGGACAAAAAAAATATGACTAAGAGTAGTAAATGTATAAATATTCATATCAAATAATCAATTAATAACAACCACAGCACCATAAAAATGGGGATAGTAGATGTTTCTTTTACATGTGGCTTGTATTTCCATTAATTGAATTATTGTATACATTTGATTGACTTTAGTCCCTGAACTTTTGCAGGTCATATGTATATTGTTTGAAATGATAAAAAAAAATAGTCATTTAAATCTTTGCATGTGTCAGTTGATGATACAAATTTACATAAACGACTTGGTATAAATATTGCATTAAGGCAGCAGTTCTTAACCTTGTCTTCTTGTTACCCCTTAAAACAAATCTATACTGTTGCTATTAACAAGCTGTTATCACTGGTTGCTACATATTCTGAACAGTAATTCGAAGAATAACTTTTATTTTTTATTTTCTTTGAGGCAAAATCATTCAGTAACTCACAAGAAAGAAGGCAAAGATTTGCATAATCTTATTTTTGAGCTGCAGAAATCCATTTTTTCTTCATCCTTAGCCTGTTTAACATTTAGCAACCTTTACCTTGGTCTCGACCTCCAGGCTGGGAAACAACACAATCAGCTTCTAACCAGCTCTCATGAGGCTGCTCTCCCCCTCCTCTCCTTTCCTCCCCAGCTCAGGTCTCAACCCCCCACATGTGACAACCACATCTCACCCCTCTGTTAAGGGGAGAAGAGGCGCATAGACAATTTGTCTGTGAAGATTTATTACAGAAGATGGCACGTTGTTCACAAGTGGCCAACAGCATGCATGATTCATAGCACAAACAAACTGCTGTGGTGTGATCATAGCACTGTAGGTTACAATATGTCTCTGGTGCCTCAGTGTTTGTAAGTCTCTTAGGCTACATACAAATTCTACTGTTTCCTACACATTTTCTTTATTCTTTAAGATTTATTTCTAGCTTGACACTATCTCCGTGCAGTATTCCAGACAATGTGATCAAAGTGCTCAAACCTACCCGCATTACCAGAAGTGACAGACAAACACTGTGAGATATACACAATACTTTATTATAATATATGAAAACATAGATTGTTTTGCCTCTAAAAGTTTTACGTGGATGACACGAGATGGTAGATGTGACTGTGCGCTGCAGTTTTTGCATACTCTTTTATTCCTGCATAACATTAAGACACTCTTGATTCTGATACTTTCCCAAATTATATGAAATATAGTTAGTTGCTTATTGAGTGTAACTGCAGTGAGTTGGCACATCATTTATATCTGAAATCGTTAAATCATGGAGTTAATTCCAACAGTGAAGAAATGTTAAATATATGTAAAGATATGCAAAACTACTGAAATCTATCACCATGTCGACACAAACCAACCCCAAACTGATGTCAAAGAGAGTCAAAGCAAAACACTCTCATTTCTCTCATTTCCATACCATTCATGATGATGCGCTGAGTGTGCGACATGGCCGGTCATCTCAAATGGCTCTCATTCCTCCTCCTCACGGCCAGCTGATGACTGTGACCCTCGCCCTTTCTCCCATAAGCACTCTCTTTATGGATCTGCTACTGAAACCCAGAGAAAAGTCCATAGCAATATATTTCCCCTCTCATATCTATCCACTACAATCACTAAGGATCTCCTTCTCCCCTTGGGCTGCAAATTATCGGGAAACGCCAACGAGTAGCTGAGCAGTAATTTGTGGAGCAGCGGGCCCTCATCCCCTTGACCTTCTCCCCCTCTCTCCATCTGAGACAGCCAGCCGCTCTCCTATCAATTCCTCTATTCATTTTTTTTCTTCCACTGGTGAATGTCACCTCCTGTCTTTCCCCCCTTTTTTTCTCTCACTTTTTCCCTCAACCTTTCTTTTTTCTCTCCATCCTCATTCTCCTGTAATGATTTACACACTGCCGCCACAATAAGGACGGAGGGAGAAAAAAAAGAAGAAGCTGATCTTAAATAACAAAATTAATTTTTTATCAGCTGCAAATTGATTGATAATTCAGGGGGAAAGGCTGACAGCTGTAGGGCTGCAGAAAAAATAAGAAGAAATACACACAATATAGGTTTGTGTGTATCAAGTCCCTTGTCTGGCCGCACAGCTGTCAAACTCACATTCAATTATCAATCTGCGGGCCAGCTCTCCTGCAAAATCAATTTAAAGGAACGCGCTGCAGAAAATAAGAACAAAATAAACAGCAGCACCGGGTACCATCACATGACTCAGGAGAGTGTATTCCATTGACAGAAATCTTAAATGTGATCATTGATATGCTGAACACACCAATCTTTGTAAGAACAGGTAAGGAGTGCAGAAGATGATTAAAATTCTGCTTTAGCAAAACAAACTCATCTTTTTTAGTCAGCTGCAGTCCGGGAACCTTTTCTCAGTAATTTTGCCCGAATACATACAGAAGGAGGAGAGTGGTATGACAAGAATGAGTCAAGTTGGAACACGCATTAGTGGGTGAGAGCAAACATTTCACTGTGACACCCACATCCTCAACATGAAGACCTGCAGTGGGCTGCCTGCTCGCTATGGCAGACAGCATCGATTGATCTTTTGAAACTCAGAATAAGCTACAGAGTGAGAAAATCTTTTATATCAACACATATAGACATCCTAGCTAAAACTACACACCAGCTACGCCGCACCTCGACAGATTTGGTCGCTCCAGTTTGTGTCTGATATTAGCTTGTGCCATGCTGGTGTACACGGACCTCACTGTCACTTTTTGACTTCTTCCACCCCCACATACACAAATGGCACAGCTAGGAAAAAACTGGTTTGCAGCTCACTTGATTTTGTTAGCTCTGCCTGCGCCTGAGCCTCTGCAATGAGTGACACGAAATACTGTCATTAGCTCAAATTGACACTATTCTCTGTATAATGACATCTTCCATGGGCTCATCTGAAGTCTGATGGGAGCTTTCATTATCTACAAGAGCGGGTAAACAGTAAATACAACTGTATCATCATACAGTCAGAATGTAAATTTCTAAACACCCACAAAAATCATAGCAAACATCACCCCGGTAGACACACTGAATAGAGTGATCTCTGGTCTCTACATTTGCAGGTTAATTGCTGGACCTGTTAAGCCTCCCCATCTGACCAGCTGCTATGTAGGCCATTGATCCCTCCAGCTGGCCACTGCCACGTGATGCCAGCATCTGGTTTCTGGGCTGTGGCAAAGGTCGTGGGCCTCCTGTCCTCCCTGCCGTACGCCTGTTTCACTTACACCCAGCATACACACACCAGGTGCTGTGAAGAGTACACAGAGAGATACACAGAGGAAGCCAGAAAAACGAAAGAAGCAAACCCAGACTGAGAAAAACACATGCATAGAAAAGGCAATATTACCAAGTGCTGAATGTTTTTTTCCCTCACAGTGAAGTGTTAACACATGTGGCTGGATTTGTTTTGTTATAGGGCTCCAGATAGAGGACAAAGTGAAGGCAAGAAAATATAGTCATATAATGAAACATCCTTGTTCCTTTTGTGCTTCAGCTCTCTGTTTGTGTGCTAAATCCGACACTGAACAAAAGAAATTCCTATAATAGCGTCAAGCAAGCGACAGTAATGCAAATTTGTGTCTGTGTATGAGTCCTGCATTTCTTTTTAGCCATTCATATTTGATTTTCTGAATAAGACCATGGTTACAGAGAACAAATGCTTATTATTCACTTCCACCACTGCAATGCAGGGACAGCACAGATCTTTCACTATGACTGGCAAACAGAACTAACAGTGATGCTAAAAAAAAAAGGAAAAAAGAAAAAGAAAGTACAATTCCTGAGTTTTCATGCTTACTTAAAATATATTTTTAATAATCATGACAGCATGAGAATATCACTTAGTAGAAATATAGATACATTTCAGAAATGTCAATTATTGCTAAATCATTTAATTCCAGATCAGGCAACTAGAGAGAGAGAGAGGGAGAAAAATGCTAATGTATGCAATAAAAAAGTAAAGGAAACTAAAATAATAAATAAAAATAAATAAAAACAAAACCATGACCTGTTCATCAGTGTCAGTTTTGCATCGTGACTGTGGGTAGACACCATCACACTCTGAATATTGTATGGATGGCTTAAAGTTGTAGGTGGATTAAATCGCGTTGTGGAATTTGTCATCCGATGTGCTAACAAAAACTGCACTGCCAATATATGGCGAGTCAAATGTCACACTGATTCACTGGAGCTTTTCTGAAGTTTTCTAATAATGATATCACTGAGTAGAAGTTTTTGCGCCTGTTTGTTCAGCCTCCAGCTGTATGTGATGCGCAGATAAAAGGTGATGGAGAGGCGTTCACTCAACCACATCTCCGAAGATCAACACTGCACAACCCACACACAGCTGTGCTGATGAGGAGAGCCCTTTACTAATAATACAACACTGTCCTCCCAATTTGGATGGACGTAGCCTGGAGGTAACAGAGAGAACAAGAGAGAGGGGGAGAAACTGTAGTTCTCAGAGTACTAAAGCTGTATACTTGCATTACATTTTTTTCTCTGCAACTCTTCCCACCTCTTTTGGGAAAACTTTTTTTTCTCTGGATGGAAATATAAACTCATGAATAAACAGAAGGATGGTGCATGTGAATATGAAAACACATGGCTCCAGCTAGTATAAATGGAGCTGCCTCTGACACAGAACGCATTAACTGAATTTTTCCTACAGTCAGAGCAGAAGCGGTCTAACACCTCAGCAGTTGGAGGTTCGTTGTGAGAGGTTTTGGTTTGGTTCTTGTTGCAAGGGCTGCGATGGTTCTCTACAGGTTTATTGATGACATTTAGTCGATTTTAATGGATTCCCTTGTATCAAATTTTGCTCACCGAGCACATGGCATCACGTCGGATCAGCTCTCTCTGTGGTTTGTATCGATGTGTTCAGCCCACAAGGCCATTCCTTTATGCCTCTGCGTGGTAAGACTTGCGCATTCTTGGAAGCTTTTAAAGCTGCTGGTAACCCAGAGAAATGAGTTTTTTCAAATTCTTAAATTTATGAGTACCAATGTTGAGATGGTGTGAAGCAGATGATAGGAAATGCTTTAAAATCTGCCATGATGGGGATGCCAAATAGATTGTAGACAGATAAAAGATTGAGAGGTTTTAGTGCAGACACAAGCATGTGAAAGTAAAGATGTATGAAAAATAGTGCTGGGCAATATGAACAAAATCAAATATCACAATATTTTTGAGCAAATACCTTGATGTTGATATTGTGAGAATATTGTCACCAAATAGAGATTTTTGATAAATAATCATCAGTAATGCGAGGCAAATATGACAATACATACAACAGTCTTGGAAGAGACACTATCATGATATTACAATATCCAAAATCTAAGACGATCAAGTCTCATATCATGGTATCAATATAATATTGATGTATTGCCCAGCTGTAATGAAAAAGCTGACTTGTCTACTGTACACCACTGCTTTTTTTTTTGTTCAAGCTCTCTCAACAATGATTAACATTAAGTTGAATGGGCTGCCCAATAACAAAGGCTGTTTCAGGCTTTGTGTTGTTTGGTGCGAGTAAAGTGTAATTCCAACTGTGTCAAGCCCAGGTAGCCTGTCAGCATGGAAAAGGAGAACTGTGAAGTCCAACACTCACTATCGATTTATGTGAAGATCTGGGTCAACAACATGCGTCTAGGGTGCTTTTCTTTGTGCCAGCGTTCCTCACTGTTTCATTCAGAGACGCCACATTTTCTTTGGAGTGCAATTCCAAAAAAAGTTTCCACAGATGCTCCCAAAAGCAATCACACGAAAACACTGGGGTGGAGTACAAAGCATGACCAGATAGCTTCAAATGCAAGGTGTAAAAACATATGTCATAAATGACTGAACTCTAGTCCAACAGTTCTAAACCTCAGGACTCCCAAAAGGGGTCATAAGACAGAAACAGAAGGAACAAGAACAAAATTATTCAAATAAAACAACAAAAAATCTGTTCATGACTGAATTGATGTGCACCAAGAGATTGCACATATGGTTTCTGTAGCTTTGTTGTAAGGTGTCACAAGAAAAGCGCTTTAAGATCACTGCTCTAGCCGAAAGACAGCTAAACAGACAGCTGCATGAGGTATAGGACTATAGGCAAAGCATGTTTATGTCTAAAGTGCCTTTCAAGAACAAGGTAATTCAAAGTGCTTTACATGAAACATAAAAGAAAAAAAAAACAATGCAATATAATAAGATATATAAAATAGAATCTAAAAGGAGTCAAATTAAAGAGAATACAAATTAAAGTAACCTAGAATGACACAAATTAAACAGGAGCATTAAAATGATGTGAGATATGAATAATAGTCCCATATTTAATTTAATAAAAGGCAATAATAGGTGCTTCTCCCCGTTTAGTTCTGACTCCGTGAACAGAAAGCAGACATTTCTCAAACGACCCGAGAGGTCTGGATGATTCATGACGTAGCAGCAGATCAGAAATGTATTTAACCGGTGGATTATAACCAAAGGAGGCAATAAAGACTGGATTTATTCTGTGAACAAAGCTGATCATATAACCTAATTTTGAATAGAACTTTGAATATGAACTTTACTCTACAATATTAAATCCTAATTTCAGTGAAGGGTATATGGCTGGCACAGTATATGATTGACATGTCTTGACCTGCATAATATGACGGCACTGACAATCACTCACATGAACATGAGTGCTGTTTTCTCTAATTAAGGGTCTATACTTTGGGCCACTTTAAGCTCTTCTTGAGCCTCCCTCTAATTAGAGATTTAGCATATGTTTCAAGGACACTTTGCCCAGTGCTGCCTTGGCACAAGGAGTGTGGAAACATGCAGGATTTGACAGTCTGAAATCCACTTTGCAAAGTGAGGAAGGTGTTCTGTCCAATCTGATAATGACCTTCACAGACCGAGGAGTGATAAAGGTCACAATTCAAAATATAATAGCCTCCATTATGCCACCTTAGTCTCTCTCATTATCTTCATCATACTAGGTAAGAAAGGGTGTGAATATAACTGTGTGAGCAATAACTAGCAATAAAAGTTACATTTTGTGACATCACTGTTAATGATGAAACACTGAGAACAAATTAAGATGATAGAGAAGAAGGGAGGCTTAGCAGATTTTTCAATTTCCAGAGGAAAGTGAAAATTCCTGCAGGAGTCTCTTATGCTATGTCACAAATTAGCAATTTACCGTTGATCTAAGAGCAAACTCTTCTTCCCTGTCTACTTGAGACAAGAGCAGAGAGCTGAGTGAGACTTTCCTGATAGATTCAAGTCAGCCCGAGTCAGATAAAGCAGCAGAAACAGAACACAAATCGATAGGCGGAGTTGCTGGGGACAAAGAAAGGCAGGTACATCAGAGAAGAAAGAATTTCATCTAACAGTGCACACAGAGTGTCTCTTAAGCCAACTATTTACTTTTTGCACCTGTTAAAACTGGAATTTTGGCCTCTAAGCTTCACTTCACTTGAAAACTCTCTTGCTCTTCCAAATTTTTTCTATTTTTACCTCTTTAACTTTCTAAAAACATTGAGAGGCCAGTAAGGACAGATTTTAGTGTGCATTAAGGCTGTGCTGCTATTCATAAAAACGTCACCATCAAATTAGATGGAAACAGACAATGACACCGGATCACTTTTGGGGTGCGAGATGAAAGCTCACCAGCAGGTGTTTCTATCACGGATGCATCAGCTGTCGATATTAAAGAGTGGGCATTGTGCTCAGTGCCATTCAGTCTGTATTTCTTTCCATCACACGCCTCTCCGATGTGGGAGGGTCACGACCACTCAGCCGGAGCTACCGCTCCCACCAGAGATCAGACAGACACAGCGGGCCGTGCACTGTGACCACGTTGCCTTAAATAGCACACACAGATGCCTGCTCACAAAGACACAGAGTGAGTCACTAGGACAAAGCTGATAGTGCTGCTCGGGGTAGTGGGGAGAAAAATGACTGTTTTGGTGATACTTTTTCTAAGTTTAACTTTTCTGGACCTCACACATTCGTCTTACTCCTGCCAGCTTTTTTTTTTGTATCTGTGGCAAACATGATTCATCAAACACTAAACTTTTCTGGGTGGGCAACAAACAACACGCACTGTGGATATAGTGTTGTTAAATCTTGGAATAATAACTTTCCAGAAGTTGTGCTTCTAATATCTATTATTTAAAAATGTTATCTCTGCTCTTTTCTAAATGAATCTTATATGACAGTAATTATTAGAAAAACAGTATTACATGTTGTAGCACTCAGACAGCTAAGCAACTAATTAACTTCTTAGCCTTGATGTAAACACGGTCTCTGTCTATTTCCTGACATTATGTAAGTATATGAGAAAGACAGATATGTCTTATAAAGGTGTGAATACTCATTTTGCTTTCTATTCCTGAATGATTTTGCTTTTTAAGAGCTTTGCCTGTCAAATAATGCAGGTATTAGGTTGGTATTTTTGCATGAGAGAGTTCAAGTAAATGTTTTATTACAAAGTGTAACTTTGGAGTACACACACCAACACATTTAAGTAAACCAGCAATCAGTGGGAAAGACCATGACACAGCTCCATCACTTAGAAAGGACAGTTGCATGCTACACATGGATCCACTCGTGTATGGCAAAACACAGATGTCGAAGCTAAGCATGCTACTGATGTCACAAGTGGTGTCATGTTCATTTACCTGCAACACTTCTCCATGACCATCTCACGCCAGTGATCTCACGCTTCAGTTACTCCCACATGCCGACATGCACGCTCACTTTACTGTACTCACACTGCTGGGTGTCCAGGGCCAGCTCACCTCTCTGACAATATTGAAGCTTGTGCGAGGTTAGAGACTGGTCAGTTTGACTTTGCAGAAATGTGCAGTATTGCATTTTCAATCCCTGGCAGCCGCTTCGCTTTGATCGATGCACAAAGGCTTGTAAGAAGCAGAGTAGAGCTGGCACCTGTGAGGCACATTGAGTTTGAATTGACAGCTGCTGAGCTCTGAGGTCTATCTCCAGTGTACGCAGGCGGCTGAGCCTCAGAGGCCTTTTATATTCCGGCAAAATGTTGAAATACTGGAGTTCAATAGGCAGCCTCTCTTAAATAAAGCTAAGGTGACATCAATAGACTATAGCCGTGTAGAATAAAGTATTTGTGGAGAGAGAGAGATATATATTAAATTAGCCTTACTGAGGGTAAGGCAATAAAACCATTTGGGTTTCTACAATGGCTAGCACACTGGGTAAGTAGAAAAGAAGCCCACTGTATTCTCCCATTTCACACTTAGAGACTGAATTATGTAAACTCTTTGTACAAGAGTGCAAGAGTATGTCAGTAATCATTACTGTCCTAGTTATCAAATGCCTTGTGACAGGAAGGCATTTGACAACAACATCCTGTGGGTACACTGATATTTCAAAATGGCGAGGTACATTTTTAAAAATATAAAGGACTAAGGAGGATCCACTTTACAGGAGACACCATGATGCCTGGTCCTCAACTATTCCGAAAGCATCTTGAATGCAGAACGAACAGGGCTTTTAAAGAGTAAATATAGAGGCACTGTTTTATGTGCATGTAGAGTACCCGCAGGCCGTTTGTGAAGATGTACTACCGTAGAATATGGCAATGCCCTGTCTTCTGGGAGAATACAGCTTTTAGCATTCGCCTAAGCACAAACATCCAAGAACTCTCAATGATGAAACTCCACTTGTGTAGCTACAAACTGTCAGCAAGCATCGCTCTGAACTCCTGATGTAATTGAAGTTCCTGTTGAGCAAATGTACAAAGCAATCCTAAAATAACACGGGCTAAGGAGGCAGCATACTGATGGAATAGATTCCGTCTCGTGTTTACATGGTCTCATTGCTGCAGCAAACTATGCTTACAGTTGAAAAGTGAATGAATGTCTACAAGCAGAAACATCAAGCTGCTGACAATGCTTGACCTGAGTTGATTGAACAGGGGTGGAAAATAGTCGAGAGAGAGAGGGGGGGGGGGTGGGGGGTGGAAGCTGGCAGAGGCGCACAGACATAAATTGACTGAGTGAAGGAAGTAAGGCAGGAGGGAGTGAAGGTAACGGAAAGAGAGGAGTGGTAAATAATTGAGGGAGCACAGCAATGGGAGAGCTCTCACTGACCTAGTGCGATACTTTGCTCATTTCCTACTGACCACAGGCTCCATGAAATCAGTGAAACATTACCTTTAACTTGGACATACACCGGTTCCCCAGCCTGCTCGGATCGATGGCCACTGATCGTCCTCCTTGCTAGGCTGTTAAGGCCATTACCACCGTTGTCTCCATCGATCACTGGAATACTGTGTGTGTCCTGGTCCCAGCTGACGATAGATGTCCTTCACCTTCTCTGTGTCCCCCATCGTTCTCTGGGAAAACTACGACACACAGCAGACAACAGGGGTAAATAACAATTAAGGGAAGGAGGATTTGCTAGGAAATAGCACCACATCAACCATGTCTCCTAAAAATAAACGTTATACAGTATTAAAATTGTTTTGACAAGTACATTTAGGAGGAAACATAATTGCTGCCTGGATTATGTTCACCTTTCCAGTCCAGGATACATTACTGTACCATGAAAGAGTCATAGCCAGGTGGTTTGGGTCGATGGTGGATAACAAAGTGACATTGAAGACAAGGGTTTGTGTCCTGCATGTGGTGAGGTTTAGGTGACTACATTTTGGTTAAGGTTAGAGACAGAAGATATTGGTAACAATACCATTTCCCTTCTCATACTTTAACCAGTTGCTAGAACCAGTCTTATCCTTTATATTGGACCTATTAGATTCCTGTTTAATTCAAATTCACATATAAAAGATTTCCTAATGACACATGACCACAAAAATCCAAAAACATTGCAGACTTTGGCTCTGTATTGCTCTGTAAGCACAGTAGCGCCTTGAGCTAAATGCAAACATCATCAACTTATTTCAGCCTGCTAATAACATGAAGATAAAGTACAGATAAGTGATTGGATAAGCAAAGTAATTACAATTAATCTAGATGGAGTAACGAATGTCTGAACAAAACCCCATGACAATCCAGTAGTTTTGAGGCTTTAAATTGAAAAACAGTCATTTTTCATGGTGGTGCTACACGAAAAGTCACCCAAGTCAGAGGGATTTTACCTCTGGGGACCATGAAAGTCTATACAAAATTTCATGGCAATCCATCTGTTGCTTGTCAAGATATTTCAGTTGGTACTAAAGTAGTGGACCGTACCTTGTACTACGAGTATGCTATGATTATATGTTGATCAAATATTTTGTATTGTCTTATTCAGTTTGTTAAGTTTGCTTTCTCAGCTAACTTCAGCACTTCATACGCTCTGTTCACTGACATGTGTAAACTGCATATTAATTCAACTTGTTCTACTTGAATACTTTTATGTCAGAGCTCAGAAAACTGTAAATTCCTCAGTTATTTACAATTGACTGCTGAAACAAAACATTTAATGATGTTGCTGATGTGATAGGGTAAGAAAGCTGAAAGGAAAGCTCATCTTCGCCTACTCTCATGCTTATGGAAGAGTGTTTCAACTCAATCCATTCTCTACAAATTAGTACATCTGTCCATTTACAAACTGTTGTCAGAAAGTTTCAAGAGTTGCAGTCAGAATCCGATCGGAGTACTTTGACAAACAACAAATCCTCCTACAGATTTAGATTTTAAAAACTGCGTTGATGGATTCGATGCTTCTGAAAAGTCCCCACTGGTGTCACGAATTTGCAGTTGCATCCCTGTTATTTATACTTCAGAAGTGAACACTTTCTAATGCTTTGCTTGAATAACGGCTGACATTTCTTATACTATTAGGTATCATGAACCATTTCAGAGCCAAAATGTGTATATTACAGGTTGTAAGATGATACTGTAGTAATACAACTTTAGGTTGTTCTGCATCAAGAGGATTTATGGTGAAATATGATAAATCTCTCATAAGGGCAGATTCTGCAATGAAGAATTACATTGCAATATCATTCATTTTTATTCCAGTAGTGGAATTACATAACTACTGAATTTCACTGAGTACTCTCTGCCGCAGCCTAATTGACGATTCAGTAAAGGACTTCATTGTAAACATGACCAAAACAATATTTGCTCATTAAACAAACATTGTCATCATCATATTAAATACAGTATGTTGTTCAGGTAAACCCTGAACCAAAACCAATACCCGTGCACATCCCATTACACCATCTGAAAATATGTTTGCAAACTTCTTAAGACAAATAACTTAGTATGATTTATGAAGCTAAAACAATGAGAATTAATCTGTTGTTCGCTATTGTTTGAAGTTAACATATTGGAGCACAGAGCTAAAAAGACATGAATAATGAGCAAAGAGAGAGCTAAACTGCAATGTTAATAAACCAGTCTACATGTATCGGATGAAGGCTTTCACTGACATTCTTCATAGAAAATAGTATTAAAACTTAAGAAAACGAAACAAAAGAAAATCAAATCTGTCAGTGAAATTATGATTTCCATCTGGAAGTGTTTTATTTTTCAGCAGTTCTCATTATTTTTCAATTGCTGCTATTAGTACAAAACCTGCTTTAAGAGTCCAACATAGTGTGTGAGCTTCACTTGCAGATATGAAGTAAATTAATTAGAGCAATGATGGGTAAGCAGGGCAGAACCCGGCATCAGCACTATCAGCAGGTATGTGCCCTGTTAGGACACATTATATATCAAACACTAAGTCAACTCTCTGCAGAGCATTCCTCTCCTCCTTCCTCGGAGGGTCAGGAGACGTTAGCAGCCTGCAACATCAGCCACAGAGATAAAAGCAAAAACCACCCAGGGAAATACACACACATACACGCAGCGGTGGGTAAGGTGTACTCAACCACCTTTGAAATCACTTCCCACGTGAGCGGTAACTCCTGTTTGCCCAGAAGGAAGAGGATTGTTTGTGAGAATGTGTGACGCACGATTGGTTGCGGTTTGAATAGATGTCTCGTCTCAGTAAGCAGATCTGCTCGAATCTGTCTCACTGATGATGCCTCAAAGCTTACAAAAAGCATAAGCATACACTGATTAAATTAACTACTGTCATGTTGTAGAAAGTACAGCGTTATAATAGAGAACTCAAGGGCAACTTTATGTGCAGAATAAATAAAAAGGAGGCCTCAGCAATCTTGAAAAGTTTCAGTCTTTAGCATGAAATTCCCTCTTAGCCACACAGTGTTTGCATGCTGATCAGCGGAGGAGTTATAGCGGAATTTGGAACTAAATAGACTGCAGTGTTGTAAGATATCCACTTAAACTGTCAAAGTCTGCTGACTTTTCAATACAAGGACTTTGTACTTTGACCCCAACCACTTACATCAGGTCTCAAAATGCCCAAAATGAACAGAAAGAATGATGATGCAAAGCGAAACTTATATCAGTGTTCATTTGGCCACCTGATTATTGTTTTAGAACAAACTTTTCTAGTTTGTGATCTCATATGGTCACAAGACTAAGATGATCAACAGTTGCAAAGCAACTAAGTGAGTCTGTAGGCACAGTGTTCCTTTAAGTTAAAAGCTAACATCAGCATGCTCATTTATTGATGTATAATGTTCTCAATGTTAACATCTTAGTTTAGCATCTGCTGCAGTAATTAGCAGACACAAATTACAGCAATGGCTGATTGGAATGTCATTAGTTTTGCATGTATTTGGTCATAAACCAAAGAATTGGACACATGATGACCCGATGTTGCTGCAATAGGAAAAGTTAACGGATCACCAAAATTATTATTAGTATAATTTGGTTGCCAAGAAATGTGATTAAAAGCTACAGATGTCAGTTAACCTCGTGATTGCACTGGAGAAAAAGTGAGTGGTTTACCAAAGTCATTAGGATTCATTCTCTGGGGACCATTAATGTCAAAGTCTTGTGCCAATCCATTCGATAATTGTTGAAATTCTTCGTCTTAATTAGTGGACTGACTGACTTACCGATATTGACATCCTGGGAACCATCTTGGTTTAATGAAATAAAAATAATAAAATACACAGAGTGGCACTGGAGGATGAGGCTCAGACTTAATGAAGTTTAGCAAGTTTAATGTTGTGAATCATTCACTCAGTGGCTTTAATATTTAGTCTGGGCCTGCATTCGTACACAAAGCACAAAGATAAACTCAGACATAATATAAGGCCTGAGGCACAGTTTGTACATGGACAGCGTTTTCAGGAAATGGACTTGGGTGGGTTTGGGGAAAACAGAATACTTGATGGGAAGTAAGTGGAAAGGTGGAAGCATAGACTCATCTGTTGACATCTTTCTTCATCACCTATTTAATAACAATGAATAGAGAAATGGAGGGACACACACACAGAGAGAGAGAGAGAGAGAGAGAGAGAGAGAGAGAGAGAGAGAGAGAGAGAGAGAGAGAGAGAGAGAGAGAGAGAGATAGATAGAGACAGAGAGAGACAGAGAGAGAGGGAGAGAGAGAGAAAGGGCAAATGAAATATTTAACAAAAAAGGAGGTCTTTTTTTAGAAGCAAGTGGTAGTGGGGGGGGGGTACTTCAGTTGTATTATTGATGTTGCTGAGCATGTGGGGGCTCTCCGGTTCTCGCCTGAGAGAAGCCTGGCAGAGGTGCGTGCGTGTGTGTGTGTGTGTGTGTGTGTGTGTGTGTGTGTGTGTGTGTGTGTGTGTGGTGACAATGGTTTTCTGTGGGGAGTGGTAATTGCTTTAAGTAGACGAAATGGAGCAATAAACGAGAATGAAACACTTCTTAGTAGGAAAAAAGTATAATATCACATTTTAATCTGAGCAGATACACCATAAAACAGTGAGAGCACGAAGCAGAGAGGTTGAGAAGTTGAAAAAAAACTGATATTACTGCAGTTGTCTGAGCTCCATTTCGACAGAAATATTTGCCTGCACTTTTTTGACACGATTTTATTATTCCGCACAGATGCGAGGCTGTCTCTTATCTGGCAGTGGTTCGGGGAGAGAGCCTTCATGTGGAGGAACAGATCCTGCTTTCTTTTCTACACACACACATACACATCTGCGCAAGCTTGCTGGGTTACAGGGTTCACAGAGTGAAGATGTGGGAGAGGCTGCGAAGCACTGATTTATGCATCATCTCGGGATTCGCAGCATGTATTAACAGGTTGGCGATCGACCTCGTCTGTGAGAATTAAGACCTGATTCATTTCATTTCTGACCTTTCCACGCTTTAAAGTTTGTCTCAAAAACAACATTGCTTTCTTCCCACCGATAATCTCAGCTGTTACAAAGACGGCAGCCTGTATTCTGCGTATCTGAAGTACCAGTGGGAGTGAAACTTTTAGTTGTGATATCTTCAGCTCAGCTATTCCAGAGTAAAAAAAAAGAAAAGAAGACACTTCATCTCTGTACCATATCTTTTCTGACTTGCTCCCCACATCTGCATCAGTTTCCCCCTCTGCTAACACACAGAAAAGAGTGAAAGACATGAAGAGAGGAAGCGACCTTGATGTACTGGAAAATCAATACATCTTTACTTGCACGGTTTCAGATTATCCTCTCCCACATTACATCACAGTTACATCTCTGTGCTTATACTGTAATTCAGTTCAAGGCCAGACAGTCTCATCTATGGCGTGACTGCTGGACAGAACACGCAGCTGGAAGCCTTTAATGCTCACAATACTTATGGATATGGATTGATGAGGAGTAATCAAATGCAGCCCAGTGTCACATGGCCTGATCTGACCTGAATGAGAACACATGGAGGATCCGATGCTGAGAAGGATCTACTGTTACCACTCATCCATCCAAACATTTAAAAAAAATAGAGGTTTCTCATGGATGTGTCAGTGCGTGACACGTGCATGTGACTGTTCCTTCATAGCGTGCAGGCTTCTTGGACTCTGCCTTTTTTCCATTACACTGAAACATATGCGGGCTATTTTTGTGCTGACTCAACCAGTTATCCATAGATAATACATGGAAGATGCAGCATAGAACATTTACATCCTTCAGACAATATCCTGCTATCAGAAAAAAACATATGTCTTCATCTGGTATTAAACAGGGCCCTGTGGAGTTTACATTCAAGCAGTTCTCACCAAGAGACACTTACAAAGCACTTGTACAAACAGAGTTGTTCTTAAGAGGCACGTACGAGTGATTTAAGACTTTGTGATATTTATCAATTTTCTTGTACTTGGAGTTTTCTCTCAAGCACAAATTAAATTAACAAGTGGTCCACACCTATCATACGAATCATGAACAGACTCTTAACAAGAGGAGAACCACTTGCTTGACATTTGCTAGTTTGCTTAAACTAAAGCAAACAATGGATAATGTATATTCATCATCATCATCGTCATGGCTTGCCAAGAGAGTTTTGTTTTAGATTGTATGATTAGGCTATTTTAGCACATATTTCTCTGACAGCAGGACAGTGAGAACATTTTAGTTTTTTACTCTTTGGGAACATTTTTGTGAATGACACTATCCAACAAATGGAGTGGAACAAGCAGCCTTGTATGGCAATTCTAAGGGTGCTGATTATGATGATGATCAGATCTTATAAATGTTTATAAATTGAACAAATACAATTGTTTAAAGAATTTGAAATCTACATACATGTTACATTTATGCTTTTTTCCACATTACTGTTACCAACTGTTGATGAGCGTAAAAATATAAAACAGACAGCATAAATGTGAATAGTATTGCCCACATACTTGTGTGCCATTTCATAGGTCACTTTTAATTGAGAATGTTCTGGAGAGATTATGAAATCTTGCCCCAAATAACTGCAAAGGGACACATTAGCAGAATGTGAGGATGTACTTGAAACACCTCTCACTATCTTGAAGGCAGAAAATTGTCAGCAACAGACAGCAACAGCATTTCACTGCGTCTTTAAGTCTTTTTTGTAAGTCTGTAAATTCTGTTGATCAGTAAAACAGGCAGAAATCTTCCATCTTCTAACACAGTGTGGGTGGTTTGAATCTTAATAAGTTACTAAGGCATAACTTTTTCTTCAGAAACCTTTACTTGTTTTTTTCTCTTTTGCTAGTCATGATCCAGCATGATTTCTTCAGTCTCTCCTGCAGAAAGGAGGTGCCAGACAGAGGCCTTGAGCAAGTCAGTCACTTTCCTTTTGTGTTGCTCAGCAAGAGTACATTCCTTCATTAGACTGCAACTCTTGACAGCACTTCATGCTTCCACAGCTTCTTTGAAAGCTGAGCGATGCACAAGCACCACCTACACACTGCTCATGCCTCACTGGCGGCTCAGTGCCATGGGCACATGCCACAAACATAGAATAAACATATTTCTTTATATCACATAGTAACACCAAGGCTCAGTAAATAATTCTGCTTTTACAAAAAAAAGAAATTAAGTTAAAAAAAACTAGAAGTGAGCACTGAATCAATCGATGCAGCCTTGTGGCATGAATTTACATTTACATTATGATATGTACATTATGCTGAACATTCACGTACATCTGTCACTTTGTATGCAAAACAGAAAACCAATTGTGGATTAACAGGATCTAAAATGAAACACCATAAATCATGTAAATGTAGTTTGACTGTGTTCACTTGGATTTAGAGTGTGTTTGATACTACCAATCAGCTACAGTTTTGTAGGTCTCATTTGTGAAATTGCTAATCCCACATAAAATCATTGCACAGTTTATAACTGGAAGCATATTTTCCTGCATGAAAGCAGCAAGAAATGTTTGATTTAAAGCAACGAATGTACAGTAAGCAACATCGTGCAGGATCTGCCGCCAGCCTTCAACGATGCTGAAGGAATCAGAGCTGAGATTGAAATCAAATCCGCAAGGCCGTTTGTGATGTGAACCTGAGAATGTTTGATGCCTGATTCATAATGCAACATCCCTTCAGGTAACAAAAGACTAGTGTGCTGCTTGCATTCATCCCAAACAACAGTCAAATATAATAGAAATGGCAATGAGAAGAAAGACAAATCAATGTGCTGTAGAAAGCAGGTTCTTGTAGTTGCTGATGGATAATAAAACATGTCACTGTTTCTCTGTTTCCAACGGCTTATAAATAATGACATCCATGGTGGGAAGTGAAAGTAATGAAAACATCCTCATGGAAAAGGATTTAGAGCTGAAGTAATCTCATACATCAAAAGCTGTGACATTAGGTAGAAAGCTAACTAGCTGCACTGGTCAGCTTTGAATGTGGTCCAGCGATCAGCACTTTTATCTGTGCAGTTTTAAAGAAACATGAGACGACTAAGGTTGTAAATTAAGGGCCTGATTTACTAAAGGTTTGCGTGTGTAAAAACGTGTGCAAACTTGACATCACCCGCAAAAAATGTGCAAGCTGATCTACTAACGCAGCGCACTGAGGCTTTCCACTTTCAACTGTGCAAGATAGTACGCGCTGTCCATTTAGTACGTTTGCCATAATGAATATGTAATATGGGGCGTTTCAACCCCAGTGTGCAAAATACAGGGAGGAGAAAATGCAAATATGTTATTTAGCAAACGCATTGTGATTAACCAAACCTGAAGGTATTATTTCTGACGCTAACTGCGTCTATAAATAATACCTTTGAAGGACAGGTATTAACCGGCTGCTCACTGCACACAGATGACTTTTGTCACTGTGGAGAGGAGGAGACGGAAGCACAATGACAGAATACGCACAGGATGGAGTTTTTCCACCTGTGTTAATATTTTTGGAGTGGAATATTTTTGGTTTTACTAACAGCATTGACTTCGTCACAAATACTCTCCCATATGTCGGTTTTTCTGGTAATCCCTGTTGCAACTGTTTTCATTTACGCAGTTATTCTTAGTAGATCACCCGCAAAACACACACAAACGAGACATGCAATCTATTGCACCGTGCACGCAATTTAGTACACTTTATTTGGGATCTTAGTAAATAGTGTTTTAAAATATAGGCAGAAATGCTACAGATAAAATCAAATAAGTCTCAAAATTATGACAACATATGCCACGGCAAAAAAGGAACACCATTGTCTCTAGTACAGGTTGTTCATCCGTGAAATCATTAACAAATACAGAAAGGTGTTTTTCCTATGTTCCTATTAAGAATTTAATTTAAGCAAAATGGACAAAATCAAGGCAGTATTATGGGTCAAGCTTCAAAAACACCAGATCATACACAATGCAACTCACTAATATCTTTCCATTACACGTCCCATGTATGCTAAAGCACTCATGTATTTCAGTACTTATGCTTATAGTTTGTAACAAAAGCCTCTGGTATAAATTTGAACCCTTGCTAATATATACCCTAGAGGACAACTGTGTCCACAGGCTATGTGGTAAGTGCCCACAATGATTACATTGATCTTCATGTGTAAAATTGGTGAAGTGCCCCTTTAATTTGATTTGTGTTTATGTTATTTTGTATAGTACTAGTGCTTTTGGCACTGTATACCCTCTGTATTTCTTTGCTCTCTGGATTCAAAAGAAGAGGATAATCAATAAAAAAGGCAAAGGAAAATATCTGCTCCTATTACAGGTTGGAAGGAGCATGTTTTCCCTTCTTTTTAAACGATATTAAAATGAATCTAACAAAAAAAAAATCCAATTCCATAAAAGATTAGCTATGGTTGAGGTAGTCGAGTAAAAAACACTGAAGGGAAGTTACTTTACAAAGAAGCAAACACAAAGTCAGCATTCATGCATTGAGAAAAGTATTAAAGTCATAAAAAACTGATAAGATCCAAACATGCTGAAGAGGTGAGGAAAGCACACAGCAAGACGCAGATTTGCTTAGTCACACACAAATAGCGCTGTAGATCATACGGCTTTCCGCAAATATGTGAGCACTTGGCAGTCTGCATACATGTGACAGCAGATTAGATCAGAGGAATTAAATGATGAATGGGCGAGTAGTAAAAGAATCCCACTGCCCATGCACAACAGTAAATTTAGAGAGTCTGTATCCAATCATCACATACTCTGTGCTATGGCAAAGCACATGGTTATATATTTCCTCATCTTCAGCGGCGGAAGGAGAACACTGTCACATCAGCACAGAAAATGATCCCGATGTCAGATGATGCATTGTATCAATTTCAGATGGTCGCTCAGCTCATGCAGAAGGAAAAAATAATTAAATTACAACCTTTAATAAAACATAAGGAAAGCAATCATACCGTATGAGAAACTCCAGCAGCAGACCATGAGGGAAATAACTTACAAATATAAGGAGAAGTGATGAGAAATTATGAGTAAAAATATCTTTGTCTTAATTAGCCTCTCTGGGCTATTGTTTTTTTTTTACACTATTCTGGCAACTGCTTGACATTTTCCTCGCTCTAACCGGCCACTGCGTACAGTACAGTGACCCTAAGATGGCAGCTGTTTCCTCCCCTGGAATGGCAAGGATGGCCTGTTACACAAAAAGTCAGCTTAATTAGGCTTCCTGTTCATAGATAATGAAATACCTTCCAGTATTTAATAGAGGCAGTTCCACAGTGGTCACATTGAAATTAAAAACACCAGTTGATGGTGACCTTTAGCTTCCTCAGGCATACTGCAAACATTTATACATTGTTTGGCTTATTCGTTAATGAGCGCAATTTAATCAGCTTGGTTCCAGTGTTTAATGCCACTAGGACAAGTCAGAGCGAATGCCGCCAAGTGACAAAAACCTATAACTGCAGTGTTAATCGTAAAACTATCCTGCTATTAGTTGTTTGAAATTTAAAATGAATTATTTGTTTTCTTTAGTTTTTATGTTATAAGAAAAAATTGATGGCAGCAACATGTGAAATCAGTCTAAAGAACAGAAGATATACAGTGCAGTGGGAAAAAGAGTTGCATATATTTTCATGATTATTATTATTGGTTTTATTGAAATAATGTCAACCTCAACTAGAATTGGTTATTTTTTGATAGTGGTGCCAATACTTTAGTTTCAGTACCAAATAATACTTTTTTTCAATTGCTCACATAGAGGAATTTGAAAAAAAGTGCTTTTCTAAAATAAGTCAAATCAGGAAATATCCAGTCAAGAATAGAAGACACATTTCTATTTACCATAATAATACTAAAGCTTAATGTAGCTTGATGAATGCTTTAAAATCAATAAAAACTAAAAACAAAAGCACTGGGTGTGTTTTTTCCTCGATGGCCTTCACCACACTACAGCAGTAGGAGGGAAAGAAGTCAGGGGAGGAAAAGCAAGTCAGGGCAGGATGCCAACATGTGAAATTACAACTATTGATCCCTGGTGCTGGAGAATGCATTCCCACTGTGTTTGAATGCATTATTAAAGAGATACTGTTCGCCACAAAAGGTGGATACTGGCCCGGCAGCACGGCTCTGCAGAACCGCAGCGGTACTCTGTGTAGGATTGTGATAAGAGCTTCTGGCAGCTGTTTGTGTGAGATTACTATCTCGAGTGTCACAGATTGTTGTGCTGTCATGTCTGGCACAATGACTTGCACAACAAATAACCATTTCATCCAAACCCTATTATTATTTCATACACACAATGGCGAACAGCATTATAAATTCAACAGCTGTTACATTGTTGTTTTTTTGTTGTTGTTGTTGTTTCTTTTAAAATCACAGCATAACTCAATATGCTTACAGGCTGAACTTGTGGCATGAAGAGGAAAATGTTAATTTGAGAGAATGGAAAGCCTATAAAATCACAATGTGCTGCTTGAGAAGGGGTTTCTATGCCTGTGGGAGGAAAGGAGAGGAATAAGGAATACAGGGACTAGTGGAGGTGATGGAAAGAAGTGCAGTATGTTTCAGAAGAGTGCAGATAAGTGAAGGTTTTTTTTTACTTCAAGCATATGGCTTTGAGACTTGTTTGTGTGGGAAGCACTGAATAATGAATTCATAATGAGAGGCAGACTTTGGACATTTTGCACTGTTCCTTTGCTCCCACGGGGTAAAGGGTGTCTGCTTGAGTATACAGTACATACAGTGGGATAACCTCAATCCAAACAAAAATGTAAAAATATTGAAACTACAATTCAGTTGTTAGTCTATCTGGCTTATAACATCTGAACAAATGCTACAGTTGTGACAAATTGCTTTTTTTTGGCTGGTAATATAGATATAATTAATGCCCTTTGGAAAAAATTGGAAGGCGTGGCGGTCTATTATGTGTAATTACATAACCAGCACATATTTACCAGATGGTTAATACGGTATAGTGGAGGAAAAAAGGTTGTTTAATCACATTTCTTGCTCT
Organism: Scomber scombrus; assembly: GCF_963691925.1. Lineage (NCBI taxonomy): Eukaryota > Metazoa > Chordata > Actinopteri > Scombriformes > Scombridae > Scomber > Scomber scombrus. The sequence continues at coordinate 18,200,039 of NC_084987.1, forward strand.
GCAAATTAAGGGACCGTGACAGGGCCGGAGTGCATGGCTTCCTGTTGCTAACATCTAATAAACTTTCAGTTTTTTCTTTTGGCTGTTTGTATTTTACCCATGGACAGCTGACTCTGTGCTGGTGTTACTGCAGTCCAAATGAGCTGGAAATGAGAGCAAGAATTACTGCTTGATTTCCTGCCACTGGTGGAAATCCACGAAAATGTTAGGTTAAGAGCATGGTGTATTAAGCATGTAGATGTGTCTACAAAGTTAACCTTTTTGGTGTGTTTGACCTGCAATACTCATTATTTAAGTCACCACTTTTCCTAAAAATCTTTGACTTTGTTACAGAAATCCTGGAAAAAGTTACATCACTTTAAAATCCATTTTTTGTCATGACTTTCATGCCACACACTAAAAAGGCTCAAAAGAAATGACTTCAACCTGCACCTCTAAGCTTTGTATTTGTTTTTCATAATATCAAATACAGCCCATCAACTTCGGATTACGACCAGAGACTAAACCCCATCTACCTTTTCATTCCTCTTAGACATTGTTGCATCACTTAAAAATGCACCATAATCCACAGAAAAAGGTTCAGGGAACAATAAACAAACGATACGTAGATGCTGATAAAACAGTTATGTCATAAATTATGACATTGTTTACTGATCCCGGTGTACTTTAAGATTATTATATCACTTTCACTGACTTCCTAAAATCTAATGGCTATTATGTATTGATAAAACATAAGAGAGACAACTGCAGCCTTGCAAGAATGGTGTACTGTAAAATGAACAGCTTTATTTTAAGCTCTCAAATGCACCATTTAGTGTCTTGATCATTTCCAGCCACTAATGGAATGTGTACAGTAATATAGTGTATTGCACAAGCTCTTAAATGATGCACTTGATGGGTTTTGCGGCTGTGAAATGAATCTTTTCATCCTGGAAATTGAATCGGTCAGTCAGTGTTAATGACACCTGCAGCTATAAACCATTTACCTTTAGGGGCCTAGTACAGATGACAGTAATTAAGCCATGACCCACCTCACCTCCTCTACCTAATATCCTCTTTGTCACATGCAGACTTTTGTCTCTCACACTGCGCACCTGTCCTCCTGTTCCTCTTCCCAAATCAATTTCAACCTGAGAGCTGATACACTTTCATTACTTATTCAATGTTTTCATTTTATTTCCAACATTAGCTGAATAAATAAGAGCTGAACAGGCAAAGGAGAGAAAAATAAATCTGTCCACCCTGAATAATATATGCCGTAAATTGCTTGGGGACAGATTATCATTTTAGAAACTGAATTATTTAGATGATTATAGCATTGATGTGGAGCAGATCACTACTACATGAAGGGCTTTTTTGAGGGGGGGGGCAATATGTGTGTATGTGTGTGTGAGAAAGAGAGAGAGAGAGAGAGAGTGCGTGTGTGCCTGTGTATGTTAGGTTGATGGAGAAGTGACATCTGAAGTAGCTAGTTTGTGAACTGAAAACTTATCTATGCTCTTTGAATTTGGATTTACAGTGCGTCATTACATAAACATGTCTGTAAAGAGAGAGAAAGGGGAGGAGAAAAATAATAAAAGAAAAACATGATGTCTTTATGTTCAACTAAACTGAAACCACACACTAGTCACGATTGAGTTTAACAGAGAGCAGATGCATAAACTATTGCAAACAGTCGCTGTTCTCTGTAACGTGGTCAGAGCTGTCCTTGGTGCTGAATCTGCGGCGACTCTACCGACCGCAAATTGCTGCAACTTCTGATCTGCATCCACCTACAGCGTGTGTGTGTGTGTGTGTGTGTGTGTGTGTGTGTGTGTGTGTGTGTGTGTGTGTGTGTGTGTGTGTGTGTGTGTGTGTGTGTGTGTGTGTGTGTGTGTGTGTTGTGTTTGTGTGTGAGAGAGTTTTTAGTGTGCGCAAAAAACAAAACAAACACAGCTGGCTCTTTTGGCGCCCCACCAGGCAAGCAAACCTCTTCACTGCCTACAAATCCGCGTTTTCCAGATGAATAATACACGGCAAAAAATGACAAATAGTCGAAGTGATGAAAGATTTAAACATGCAGGAGCCTGAAAGCAAATGGGTTTCATCTCTTGGATGTGACGCGGCTTCTGGGGCCGATTAAACAGGGACAGTGCGATTCCCTCCCCTCCGGTCGTGATGCAGTGAACCTGCTCTGCGCAGAACCAGGCTGGCTGTATAAAAACGGCTGCACTTCCACAGACGGATTACAACAACAAGAGACACAAGCGTGAAGTCACTGCGGCTCATAAACCGAATAGAGAGAGAGGGAGAGAGAGAAAAAGAATTCACAGGCACCAACATGGAGGCCACAAAGAACGGAATCTATTGGAGACTTTTTCTATTTTCATGCGTGTTTTTGCAGAGTTCGTCTCAAGACTTTGGCGGGCAGACACAGTTCATTTGCACGTCCGTTCCCAAGGATATGGACATATGCGCGGCCACTTTGCAGAACAGTGTGCCTGGAGAGGACTTGAAGAACACTGTTATGCAGCTGAGGGAGACGGTCTTGCAGCAGAAAGAGACGATCATGAACCAAAAAGAGACCATCAGAGAACTAACCTCAAAGTTGGCTCGGTGTGAAAGCCAGAGCGGTGCCGAGCCCGGGGATGCGCGGCCAGGGGGCAGGAGGAAAGAGGCTGGGACCAAAAACACAATGGGGGATGTATCGAGGGGCCCCGCTGACACTTTGACGCAACTATCACAGACTTTACAATCACTGAAGCAGAGATTAGAAAATCTTGAGGTAGGCTGCTGCTTCTGAAGAATTTACTGCACTTTTGGCGCAAAGCTTCGTTGACCAAATTACAACCACTCTTGTTGAACATGAATCTAACGAAATAATAATCGTAATAGAATTAATACTAGTAAGATAAAGTCATTGGTGTCTCTTCGTCAAGTTTATTATTTGTGTCTTGTCATTTTGAGAGCGCATTGTGGCATAAGGAACTGATAGGGAAAATTAAGTTTCTTGTCCCACTGCACTAGGCTCAAATAAAGAATATCAACATGAACAATCTTTAAATTGAGCTAAAAGCTTATCTTTTTTCCCCTCAACAGCAATTTAGCAGAAGTAACAACTCGGTGCAGGCGAACAGCCTCAAAGACCTGCTCCAAAGTAAAATCGACGACTTAGAAAAGCAGGTGTTGTCCCGAGTGAACAGCATCGAGGAGGGGAAGCCCGGACTCCGGAATGAGACGGAGCAGCGTGGGAGAGTGGAGTCCACTCTCACGTCTCTACATCAGAGGATCACCGACCTGGAGAAAGGTAGGCGGACTGAGATTGCAGGTTTCCACACAAAAAAAGTGAAGGGGGACGTGTGAGGGTTTGGTGAGTGGAATGACTGAATTATCAGCATTATCAGATCGCCTCAGTGTGGCAAACGATTACATTGGAGTGCTGAAAACGGGAAAACAAAATCTCTTCTTTGCGTATCCAATTTGGCATCATAAGCTTTTATGACCTCAGCAGTCAATTTTATGTTTTACTCCGCTCAAAGCTGCGGTAGCCAGCATATTCTGCCCTAATTCATGCAGATTAAAGCATTTCAAACACGCTGTGAACGAACTAGCCCTCCATTTGCTCTCTGAGCCATTTGCGCAAACTTGAACCATGATGCGCTCTCGGTTTGGGACAGCTCTGATCTCCTGCAGCAAAACAACTTGTGAGGTGTCGAGGGAGAGGGGAAACAAGAGGTGAAGGTTAATAACGCCACTGACTCCTGTGATGTGCTTATCGAAGCGAGATTAAAAAGCGAATCCTCAGCATCACGATTGTGGATTTGTTGTGTAATATATAATTCCTACGTAAATCTCCACGATGTGTGCGTTGGGATTTATATAGCTGTGGTTTAACAAAATGAAAATTCAAATCACCACTATTGTACAACAGCATTAACAACATACTGCATCCAACAAGTTTTCTATTTTTTCCTCACAGGTCAGAGAGAAAACAGGCCTCTGGATAAATTCCAGCTCACATTCCCGTTGAGAACCAACTACATGTACGCAAAAGTGAAGAAGAGTTTGCCTGAGATGTACGCCCTAACCGTGTGCATGTGGCTCAAATCAAACGCATCCCCGGGAGTGGGCACACCTTTCTCCTACGCAGTTCCCGGTCAGGCCAACGAGCTAGTGCTCATCGAGTGGGGAAACAACCCAATGGAGATACTCATAAATGACAAGGTATGTCTGCATATTTCTCTTATGTAATACTCAAACATTCACATGTCTATATTTTAACATCTCCTATGTTTGAACACCTTTAAAGGTTGCAAAGCTGCCTTTTCTGATCAATGATGGAAAGTGGCATCATATCTGTGTGACCTGGACCACTCGTGATGGTGTTTGGGAAGCTTTCCAAGATGGTGTCAAGAGGGGGAGTGGAGAGAATCTGGCACCATATCATCCTATCAAGCCTCAAGGCCTGCTGATCCTCGGTCAAGAGCAGGTAAAAAGCAGCACAACTTTTTTAGTTCCTCCTCTAAAGACATGTCCTGTCAGCACTATGTTTAACCCCTCAAGTAAACTGCATTAGGAGAGCATCTTTATCACTGTATTCCCTGAGGTCACTGGGTGTTTGGAGTACAGTAATGTAGGGAGGGACCCCTGACAAGTGTTGAGCAGTCACTTTTCTAAACACAACAGATTTATATCATGATACTGGAAATGAGCGAACAAGGCGGAAAAGTGATTTTTTAAATTACATTTTCAAATCCAACCACCTCTGCTGTAATCCACAAAGTAAGATGTAATAAGGTGATTAGATCTTTAACTGGGACTCATCAAGAATCCCAGTGGATGAAAGATGCATCTCCCTCACTCAATTTAATCAGACAAAAAAATAAATAAAAATAAAAATAAAAATCCAGATAATCCAGTGGGCAAATTCATTCTTTGCATGAAGGAGGGGAGGAAAAAAATACTCATATCGTCCTTGATTAAATCCATTTATCTTCACCACAGGACACGCTTGGAGGAGGATTTGATGCCACGCAAGCTTTTGTTGGAGATCTGGCAAATTTTCACATCTGGGATCGTAAACTATCGATGGGAGAGATTTATAACCTAGCAACTTGCAGCAGCAAAGCGCAAGTAGGCAATGTTTTTGCATGGATGGAGACGAGCCTTGATATTTACGGAGGTGCCTCGAAGTGGACATTTGAAGCTTGTCGCCAGCTCAACTGAAGCCGCAGGGAAGCGAGGATCAACAAATCATTTGTTAAAGCCACTGTTGTCACAGCATCAGTAAACTAATTTGAGAGATCAAGAGGTGGTTATTTCAATGAATAGCATCTGGATTTGTTATAGATATTTGAAAACATCATTCGTGGACACATTGATAGATTTTTACCAGATTCTCTTTGTGGGACAGGTCACTGGAAATGGACACGTTGGCATCCTGTGGTGCTTGAATGCACATCAGGCCGATCTGCAGCTGATGCCACTCCAAAGAGCACAGGACGCTCTCGGAGCCCAAAATGACAGGCCAGCATCAAAAGTACAGTAGGAGGTTCATGTAGTCTTTAGTGGACAGATGTCACGCAATTCAACAAAACGACTGATTTCGTCAAACATGTTTTCTTTCTTGACTGCCAGGGATTTTCACTGTGAAAACGGACAAGGTGGACTTCTTTAAAAGGACTGTGCTCTTCAAGAGGTTATGAAATAGACAACATTGTTTCTCTGTCACTCTTCTTTCTCTACCACCACCTGCTTGATGTGATTTTTGTGTAAAGAATGACATATTTATTGCCAACATTTGAGCCTGAGTGCCTTGGGCTGTTGAAAAGAATCTCAGCACATTCATTATGATTTGCAGAGTTTTTGTAAGTTAGTGTTTATTTTCCTGTAAACTAATTTGAAAAGATGTTAGAAAAAAAACCCACACTTTGAACAAGGTTTGATCAGAGCGTTTGTTGTAAAATGCAATTCATTGATGACAATGGCACATTTTGCAGATGTTTGTACTTCAATGGGAATGTTCTCTGTACAGTAACAGCATGTCTTAACTTCTGTAAATGCTGCGTCAGCATCTATGATCTTTGCTTTTACTATCCTACTTTTGGGTTGAGATTTTATACTGTATTGTTATATGCTTAAAGCATGGCAGCACCGACAGATGAAAAAAGTTCTAGTTTTTGTAATAAATTGTGATACTTGAATCATGTACAGGTGTAAACATATTTATTTATTCTAACAAGACAGTAAATTGATGATTTTAAACTTAAACTCAGTGGGATTTATGAAATATGGTCTCAATTGGACACACGGGGGCGCTGCAATTAAAGGTCTAAACTTGCTGAAAAGGATGGATAGATGGATTTGCATGAACATTTGTACGCATGTTCTCCTGAGTATTAATTTACTGTAACTTTGCCAAGAAGACCACCAAATTCTGGCAAAATTTTGGTTTGAATCAAACTAAGTGCTTAGTTAAATTACCTTAAGACCAACACTGGAACTGATTTTCTAGCAAATTCACATAAATTGCATAGCCAAAAAACACTATTAGTGGACATGGGTTAACTGTCAGATTAACACTAATATATATTGTATTGTTGACCAGTTTGTAGCATCAGTGTACCTAACAACACTTGGTTACTTTGAGAAAACTGTACTGAACAGGAACTTTAAGGTTTGAGCTGCTGAATTTAAACACTAGATGTGGTTTATCACTTTAACAGTCAATCTTTCATTAAATTCTCATAAAACCTGACTCAAAGGTGTGAAGGGGCACAAATCACACCTTCAGTTAATTCTTCTAAATTCAAACGTGGTCCTCTTCAGTGACTCGAGGCCCATATGTGAGTCTAGATTTGACATTTTGGTTGTAAAAATGACAGAATATGGAGGGTGGTTTATTGTTAGAAGCTCCTCACCATATATTTCTTAAGCAGGTGGAAAAAGAAGTGAGTGAATATTGTGAGATATCTTTAATTCCACTTAAATCCTGGAACAAAAAAGGCAGCTATAGTATTTGTTCAGATGAATGAGATGTATCTAAATATATTTATCATATAACCATATGCCAGTGAATTTCAGATTGGACACTGCCTTAACACGACAAGCGTGAATCACTTTCGAAACCTCACGTGTTTTGCATCACAAATACAAATGCCTTGTGTAGTGTCATTGTAACAGAAATATATCTACATGTGGGATTTGAATTTTTCATGTGGTGTCCAGAGCAACAGAGACGATAAAGAAAATTAAATAAATCTCCATGGTGTTGAATTTAAAAAGACCCTCTCTGTAGGTGTAGATTACAAACACCAGCATTTAAACCAAACTGAAACTTCTGTAATGGGTTACAGAGCCACTATTCATGTGCACAGACTGTAAGTACACACACTGCCTTGTAAACAATTGGTTATTCCTGTCAACAAAAGGTTGGCATTGAGGTCATATATCTAAGTCTATACAGTTTCTCTGTAAATGAATCATAGCTGACACTGCTCGCATTTGAGGATGCAGGTTCTGAAGGATCTCCTTTTGTTGTTGGTGAGGTCCTTGGGTCCCACCGCAGCTGGGTCATATGTCGCACTAAATTGGTTTCTATTCTCCACCCTCAGAGGTAGGAGGACGTCTTCACATCAATAGGCTCTTCCCCAGACACCAGACCAACTTCAGCTCATACCTATCGCGCAGCCATTACAGACAGCTTGGGTGACACATTTGGGCTTAGATTACAGAGAAAACCCTTTCCACGGTGAAGCGAAAGTCACCAATAAACACATCTTCATATCCACATACACACAGGAGCACACACAAACAGTACGATCTCCTCCTGAGTGGCCACTCAAGGCTTCGTTAGAAATCGACTTCCACTCCCTTATCCACATCCACCTGGCCTTGTTGACCTACACATCAGGTTTGTCCGAATCAGGTGCTTTTTTCTTGACCTAAATCTTGACCCAGATCTTGTCAGGTATATTTTTGGCACAGCCAGATAATAGCCAGCCTATTGACCTCTTCCCAGCTTTCCTGAGCTCTAATTGGTTTGTGTCTGCATGCACTCCACTCCAAATTAGCTTTGAGGAAAGGTCAGATAAGAGGGGATTTTTTTCCCTCCACCACATCTGGCTCCTATTTCATTCTCTATCTGCAAAGCACAAAACAGATTTTTTTATCCTCTTCCATGGAGAACTGCCTATGCTTTTGTCCTTGAAATGTCATGGAGGAAATTCAGAGGATAACGAGCCTGCACATCATTCAGAAGACTGTATTTGCTACATGTCACATCAACCAATTGTATGGTTTGTACCTGGATTCACCAGTTATGGGTAATTGCTGCTCCAAACACAGATGACCATATCCATGTTGAAGACAAACTCCAATTTCTTTAATAGATTTTGTTTCCACTCACACACATCAACAAGCCTTCCTGTTCACAATGAAAACAGATGGCAGTCTTTTTCAAAGTAGACACAAAAGTGCTCAGCTGATGACATTTGTATAACAAAGATTAACTGATGAATATAGATAAAATGAAAATTTGTGTCAAATGTGTCTGAGAGTGCCCAGCCTGTGTTCACTCAGTAGGGAAACACTCTGCTGGACGCCAACACTCGTTGTCAAATCATTAACTGAAACTGTAGGCAGCCACTTAGTAAGCACCCTTGTGGTTCATATTCTCCCACCACTGTGTAAGCATCATATAAGAGGTACCAGGTTACTTGTTCCATGTAAACATCATAATATTGTCCACATAGGTAAGACTCACTCAGTATGTTAAACAAAATATAGCCAAATGACAAACTATGATCAACGCCCTGAATTAAAATCAATCAATTGAAATAAAAATCCAGCAATTTTGAACAGTAGTTGTTGGATATAAATCAGATGTTTGCTGAGAGTCAAACATGCCCCAATGTGCTGTGAAGGCATAGAGTGACTGAACCAAATATATAAAATAGCAGTCAGTTTCAATTTACAGGATAAGGCTGGCAGTTTTCTATATTTTTCTTGTTGTCAACAATGAATTGACCCTAGTTGCAATATTGTATTGTTTGTGCATCCTATATCTGACACATTTTATTCCTCTGTGCTGTAGACCCCTGTGGTTGTCCAAAAACTATAACAAAAAGTACATCAGTGAGCCGCACTGGGTGACATGTTTATGAATAGTTTTGGGCATATTAGTTTGTTTGGAAACAGCTCCAAATAATAATAACAGCAATCAAGTTTTCAGACCCTGAAGAGTAGTCCCGTGTAAGGCATTTATAGTGCTCTGCTAGCTTGTTGTGCTCTTGACTTTGTACTAAAGTCATTTACAATGTACAGTGTAGTATTAAATCAAGAAGATGTGATACATAACTATTCTCCAGACACTGTGGACAGTAAGAAAAACATAAGAATATAAAAATGTAAGAAAATCAGTAATCTGGATTATGCTACAATGATGCGGCAATATTAATCCAGGATATGTTCTATATTATATCCTGGGCACGACTAAAACTAGATGCAACAAGGACTAGTGTGCATGCAAACGTTGTAGTATACAGGTGATGTAGGTGATATGACACATAGCAAAAAGGAAAGTGAATAAAGTTAGATTTAAAGGTTCCACATGTAGAACTGTGAAGCAATTTATATGTATTAACTCATGCCAATGAGTAAATGGGTACTAATTTAACTTTCTTGGTTGGCTTTAACAGCCTATAGACTGTTTTCTATGTGATGGACCCATCACTGTAAAACCTAAATAGAACACCCTGCAGATATAAGCTCTCCAGCTTAAGAGATGGCTAGCTGCCTTCATCAACCACTAAAAATTTCACAACAAGAAAACCCCACAATGACCTGTTTTCCACTCTCGAGCACACATGGCTAAAACATTATTTCCTCAACAAAAGGAGTAGAAAGCAATCTCCAAAGTGATAACCTTAACAAAAATGCAGTGTTTTGCTCCCTGGGCACATCATGTGGCTCCCCAGCTACAGCATGTTGCTCCCTGGCCACAGTGCATTGCTGATAAAACTTTTTTTTTTTAATTTGCCGGTTTGTGGGTCGGGTCAGGTTCGGGTGGTTGATAACGCATATTGGGTGGTGATCATTAGCTCTCATTGGCCAGTAGCCACAGTGCAACAGGAGCCTTTGTGTTTCTGTGTAAGCGTGCAGCACAGCAATGGTCTCGCACCACGAGTAAATAGTAATCGTCAGAAGCAATTTGGGCTTCAGTCTTCCCGAAGGACACTTCGACATGTAGACTGTAGGAGCTGGGAATCGAAATGACGATGTTCTGATTAATGAATGACCCAGTGTACATCCTGAGCCACAGCAGTTAACATCCTATTGCTCCCACAGCGAGCAACAGGATGATAACTGCAGCTCATTTAATAGCCACAGGTGTCACTAATGAGAGGGGTTTATGATTCTTACAAATAAAACCTTTAAAGTAATAAAGAAGTTTGAAATGATTATTAATTATTTTAACAAAAACATCAATCCCCTGATGGGCACCAGTGGATGTCTCACGTAAGACACCAAAATGTCCAGAACAGGCACAGGCCTTTTCTCACTAGGCAGGGGTAAAGAGACCATAAATCACAAAAAAAAGGACATTCAAAAGCTTCTGTAGCAGCGGGGCAGTAGAAATTATCCCCTACCCACAGCTTGCTCACTGTGCTTTAAAAGCCAAATACATGAAATGTGTCATCAAGTGGCTGATGAAAAATTAATGATGAGAGAAAAAGAAAACAAACAGAAAATCTATGCGGCTGTGAAAGAAATACAATTGTCCCGCTGATGCTGAATAAGAGCAGTTTTTGCTGAATAATATAATATTGGTGACACGGGCAATCTGTTGAGAGGTATTGTTCAGAGAAATGCATTTTAACGATAAAAAGATTATCTGCACAAATAGAAAATCTGTGATACAATACGCTTTTTATTTTGTGCTCACTGCAAAAATGCTGAAGCATGTTTTTATTTGTTAGGTTTTTTTTGCAATTGATTGTTCAAAGTGGAGAATGGTGAGAATGTGATTTATAAAGTGCTGGCAAGGTGATGTTTCTGAAACAATTCTAATCTTACAAGTGATATGAGTAACACCCTAAAGTGCCACATACAGCTTAACTCTAAATTATAATCATTTTTAAACTATTATAAATGCCACAATGCAGCAGAACAATGGTCTGTTTTGAATGAGTTTTAAAAGCGACTGATGGAGGTTGAGCCAGTGGCTGCTTGGCAGAAAGACAAGAAGAGTTTGGTTTGCATGGAGAAACAAAATATACATGAGGCACACATCCATACTTGTCCTTAATCTCAGAGCTACTTCAGCGGCTGTCAGGGTGGTGCTCAACCCTCCGTGCCACTGAATGAATAATTGATTTCTTCCTGACATGGGAAATTCCCTTCCAGAGTATCACGAGTATCAGCAAATGATCCTCAGTCCACATATATGTGAAAAATGTCCTTCCTCAAGGGAAATGCAAAAAAAAAAAAAAAAACATATCCAGGAGAGATTAAATTGGACTATAAGTGTAAAAACTATAGCTGCTTTTGCCTGTATTTTACATACATATTATAAACTCTACAATGTACACTTGGGATACAAACTCGAGACACAACTAAGCAAGTCTTGTGTCTGCTGGAAATTCAATGTGATTACCATTCCCACAAGTGCTGAACTAACATTTATGTATCATGACAAGCCAATCCAAGCACAAACAACAACGCGGCAAGAAAGTGCTTTTAAAGTTTGAGGTTTTCATATTTAACATTATTTATCAATCTGGACACTTCCTCTAGTTGTTCATTATCTTAGCTAATTCAAAAGTCTCTATACACTATAGTGCTGGTTGACATAACATATTCTCAAACTGGATTATGGCCACCTCCATCCAGCACCCTGGCATAAGCATTACTACACACTACTCACTGTGATACCCTAAAAATCAGCACACCATCCAATTTGGTTTAAAATAAAAGAATCCATGTGCAACAAAACCAGAACACTCCAACAGCGCAACATCCCATTATTATTATCACAAAGTAAAATTTTGGGAGCGTAAACTCGTGTGGACCTTTGACATCTCCTTGGAGCACAGTTTTTCTAGTTTAAGGTATGGCAGAGCAGATTAATGGTGTATCCCAACACTTCCTGGCGGCCTTCCTTCCTCTGGCTCAGCGCCACCTCTGCAGCTTGTTTGCCTTTGCCTGTTAGCCTTTGCTCATTGTAAGGGTACAGTTTGCAATCTCCTATACAATGATTAGACTGAAATTAGGATAACAGTACTGTATTTCAATGTATTGGTTACATGTGATCATGTGTTCTGCAATATACATTTTTTGACTACTTATATTTATATATACATATATACAGCACTGTGACCTTAATCTGGGAAAGCAAAAATAAATCACACACCACACATAATAATTTTGTTAATCAGTTTGAAATCAATCATGGGCAAAGTGCAACTGATTGCACTGTCAAACTGCTGCTCTTTCATAATATGAAAATATTGTATTATGTTGGGGTGAAAAGTGTTCAATTTTAAATTTCCACCATCCTTCAAGAGCGTGTCATGCAAAGTGGGAAATATTGTAGCCGCAAAAATCTCTCCACATACCCTGACTGCAATTACCACTAAGATGCTAACGTCAATAATATTTACTGTAAATCTGACATGACATTAATGCTGCATAATTCTATCTCCTCCTCAGCATCAATCTACCTCCCTCCCTCTCTTATCGCCTTCAAAATGCCTCTCTCTCTCTCTCTTCCTCCTCCCGGCAGTCTTCCATGTCTGAGCTTTATCCACAGGCATCTTGTGACAGAAGCTGGCACAACAGGAATATTTTTCATGAAGATACCAGAATCCCTACACCCTCTGGGAGGAATGCCAGGGGTTGTTTTCCATAATCAGGTCAATCATGAATGGCCACCGCAGAGCCCTGCATCCCACACACCCCAGGTGGAGCAGAGTGTGGAGGTCTGCTCTGTGTGTGTGTGAGTAATTACAGTGAAGGTGGCAGCAGCGGTGAGGAGAGCAGTGATGAAGGTAACACAGGTGTCCTCTCCTAACCTGACAGAGCAGGTGCACCATGAGGAAGCAAACTCAAACGAGATGGAAGATGGAAGTCGTTGTTATTGTTACACAATCGTAATAACGTGTGGTCACATCACATTTCAGTAGTACAGGAAGGATATTTCTGCACAATGCAACTTAAAATTGACACACGTGTTGGAATTAATAGTTTACTTTGTTCTTGTTGTAAAGTTCAGTATAAGGGGAGTTGAGAGGAATTCCAACATTGTAGAAGTTTGTACTGTACTGATTGTGGTTTTGTTGTGATTGTTGATGTGACCTTCAGGTGTTTACGTAGGTGCAAACACATCAATGAAAGACTACAGTAATATTCAAGGTAAACTGGCTTCTGACAACACTTAACAGCTTCAGCATTCAAACCTCACTTGACTGTTTTCAGCCTATTGAATAGGAGGTACCATCACATATCTGTCCCAAATATATGGGCTAGGGTTATTTTATATTAATTATTTCAGTGAGCCAATGTTGGTGGACATTGCAAGGGATTATGTCATATTTCTGGCCCAAAAGGAAAACTTCCACCATTTCAGACTTGTTTTGTAATTGTCCCTAACCAGTGACCAGTCTACTAATCCATGACAAAGGATGAGTCTGGAACTAAAACATGCAGAAGATTGCTTTTTCAGTGGCACAATATCAGCAATAGCATTCTAAGACTAGAATAATAATCTGTAAAATTTATGAGATTCAAATTTCAATATGACTGAAAGCAAAAACAAATGGCACAAATAAAGCAGATCAATAGAAAATGAAATCAGGTGTAAGAAATAAACAAAAACATGATGGAGGTTGTGATGAAGTGTCTGGGAAAAAAGTTAGCTCGGTGAGGAGGATGAAAAGCGGCAGCTAGTTAATGAAAACAAGAATTTACACAAAACATTGGACACAGAATTGTTTATGGCCAAACTGGAGGTACCAGGTTGGAGAAGGCCTTTGAGAAAGAAAAAAAAGCAATCCTATCAGGAATAACTAGCAAGACGGCGCAGCAAAATCACCACCTGTTCTGAGACACATGTTCAGAAAACAGTTCGCTAAAAGCTGCCTTGATAAATGGTTACAGAGAGCAAAAGACAACAGAAAACTAGATTAGAAATATGGAGAAGCAGATCTGCTCTCTTTACAACACCCTCTGTTTGGAAAAAGGATAACTGCTGCATCAGAGTCGCTGGGAATGAAGACAATGACAGGTTGGGAGTTGACTTTGACAAGGACCTGTGGGCAGAGTTGAAGGTGCCAAGAAAAAAGGAAGCACAAAGGTCATCTCTGCACATCTCAATCCTGCACTATAAAGTAGGAGGAGCTGAAATCAAACAAAGGTATTAGGTATTAGGTATTAGGTATTAGGTATTAGGTACTAGGTATTAGAAAGCCAAAAGTGATTCTAAGGAGAGGACTGGGAGGGAGAGCTGGGAGATGAGGGTCAATAAAAGGACATGGAAAAAGCGTGAGCAGGAAGATGAATAACCAACCGACTAACCAGTGGTTTGGCAATGAAGAGAGCTGACATCTCAGCAGTACTGCCTCTGTATGTCTCCAATGCAGCCTGTAATGTTATGAGACTGCATTGTCTCTAAGGTATAAAAGAGGGTGACATGGAAACATTTTAAATATACAAATATGCTGGACGTCTGTGGGCAGTACCTCAACAAAAGCCACCTGGCTTTGTCTATAAGTAGATAAGGCAAAGCACTGAAAACACCTGAAGAAGACCTCGGTTGAGTCTCTTCGGCTCTGATAAAGAAGGGACATTAAGGTTCCAGTTTCCCAGGATATAACTGACATATTTTCACCATGGTGAGCACAATGGCCACAAAGACCCTATTCCGCGCACATACACACACACACACACACACACACGCACAAGAACATTGGTCACTGCCAATTCTTCCAACTTCTTGTTGATAATGACACAATATTAATAGAACTCAAATGAAAGCAGAAGAAATATTTGGTTTCTCAGAAAAAAAAGTATTTTTATTTTACTTAAACTCACAGAGACAGTGGTTTTGATACAAATCCCAGGCTCTGATCATGTCATGTCACAAAGTTGCTTTGTGCACCCAGCCAACCTCCTAAAATAGTTTACTGTCTCTCAAGGATATAGAAAAAAAAGTTAGTAAAAGTAGAAGAAACTCAGCTCTTAAATTTGTCATATAAAATGCTTGAATTCTTTACCTGAGGCAAATGTCCAAAACATATGTTATATCTGTGGCTGTCGACTGGAACAGGTAATAAAACACATCTGACTGATTGATCTAATTGAATGGGCTGTCAAACTGCTCTTACAGGTAGTAAATATCAGATTGGTGCTGTTTTTGAGATAATGTCATAATCAGGGTGTAAAGGATAAAGACAGAAAAGGTACTGTAATGTCCATAGTTGATTTATTCAAATGTGCAGATTCTTGGTTTTGTTAGCGTCAACTACAACTAGTACACTATACATTGAACATTGCATAAAGGAAAGTCTTCATTGGTCAGATTTTATGGTCAGTCCTCTCTGAGCAGGATAAAACAGCACTCATAATACTCTGAAAGACTGTTAGTATATTAACTACAGCTTAAGGCTTTTTTTATACTGGCAGACAAATCTGAACTGTACTTGCGCTGGGTCATTTTCTCCAAAAAAGGTTATCTCCAGTGATGTCAGGGCTTGCTATTCTTGCCTACCAAAGGCCACCTGTTTCTCTCTCCGTGTTTTGTTCATATTCATGCAGCACTCCTACGTATTTTTCCTGTTAAAAGCACCAAAAATAAATACAAAAATATAAAAGTATATGTACAAGAATCTTTTATGATTCCCTTTTTATGTCCTGAAATGTAATATCATAGTACCGATGTACTGTCAGCCATGTATTCTCACAATTTCAAACTGAAACTCACACATTAAGTAAGCATTTGATACATGTACAGGACATACTACATAACTGCAAAAACATACAAAACAAATATTCCTTTGTGGAAATGTGTGCTTGCGAACGGCTGCAATCATCTGTTCAGTAATCAGATCTGATGACGGGGCTGTCTGCTATTATGACTCTCTTTGTGAACAATGGCTGCATTTGTGGTAATTGTCGGGTGATTCAAAAATGCTCCGGTTCCATCTGCACTGATCAGAAACTACCCACATCCAGTACAAACATTACAAGATTATTTCATCATTTCAAATCGAGGAAAATCCATGACACGATAAACCAACTTCATATTTATCCAATGCAACTCACAATACTTGCTGCCATGACCAATTATAACTCTAAGATAGTGTCAAGCTGGTTACTGGAGAACAGGCAAAGCAGAGCAAAAGACAGCTGCTCAGTCTATATTCATGTTTTTACAGTTTCAATAATTGCTGTCATATCTATATGTGCCTTGCTATGGCAAATAAATCAAAATCTCTACTACATGAAAAACTCAGTGTTTTCTATCCTGTGACAGTAACACAACCAATGAGCTATGAACACACAACAGAAAAAAAGAGGCTTAGAGATTGTTTCACTGTAATATTATTATTATTATTAGTCAACAACAGTCACCAGTGATCATTCACTGTCATGAACTCTGGACACGTGACAGCTTTTTTCTGTTGACCTGATGCAACCGACCCTGTCATGCTTGCTGGGATACGAGGAACACAAAGAGACTGCGTCATTTCCCTCCATCTCCCATGAATAATCCATGACCTCAGAGGCACCAGGGACAGGGCTGGGTAGTTTGTGGGAGGCTTTCACTAAAACAAACTGTCAAAACAGGACACAGCTGTTTACATGCACTCGACAGGAGGTGGGAGAATGCTTCAATTCATAGCACAAAATTATGTTTGGTGACACAAAATATATAATTTACCTTGGGATACATTCACATTTTGGTCATTATTGTGCCATGGAAAACACACACTGCCATGAAAATCAAGTATATGAACTAGGAACAACTAGAAGTTCATAATTACCTCATGAGAGCATCTTCATTTATAACATGAAATGCACTTTCCTGCATCCACAAAATGGACCTCTTTGACAACTGGGAAGTAATTTGTTCACAAGATGTACCTTTGAAATATGTAGCGCACTGTCATGTGTCATGAAGGCTGTGCAAAGTGACTCGTCATTCTTAGACACGATGAAACCTGGACTTCATTCAGGTCATGAAACATATATTTAAAGGCATATAATGTACCTTGTTCCGGGCGGTCCGTCATATAGAGCTGCTACAAACAATTACTTTCATTGACGATTAAAATTCAAGTTATTTTCTTAATAATCATTTGTTGTGTGTGTGGGTGTGTGTATTCAAAAGGCTTGCTTTTTGGGGGGTTCTTTTTCTATGCATCGAATATGGGAGGAAGCCAGCAGGAACATGCGAAGAACATCAAACACGGACAGGTGAAATCCTCTTTCTTCTTGCTGTGAGGTGAACCACTGAGACACTGCACCTCCTACAGGTATCTAACTATACTGAGGAACAGCTGCTTAGACCATACTCTTGCTATTGACTCTGGAGAGTTATGCACCATCCCTAATTCAGTCTTTTTTTGACAGGGAGACAATAATAGCACAGTCATCTGCTTCACCTGCTGTAGAACATTTATCTGGCAATGACTGTCCCATCTTCCCTCCGCATTCTGCAGCACAACACTGCAACACAAAGCAGGTTCACGTAACAACTCCCTATAGCACACTTAATGAGCAACCTGCAGTGTGTGTGTGTGTGTGTGTGTGTGTGTGTGTGTGTGTGTGTGTGTGTGTGTGTGTGTGTGTGTGTGTGTGTGTGTGTGTGTGTGTGTGTGTGTGTGTGTGTGTGTGTGTGTGTGTGTGTGTGTCTGTGTGACAACTTTGTGACAAATTTTAACAAGTCCCCTCCTCCTCCAACCTCCAACCCTTCAGCATGTTTCTTGGCTGCTGCCACATTGTCATTCCATGTACTGAAACACTCATCATGTTTGTGTGTAACCATGACAGAGGCAGACCCATTTAGAATTAATGAATGTGTGGTGTAGTCTGTTTGATTACAAAAAGAGAAAAAAACAAACATACAATTTAGTCACAGAAAAATGTTGTCACTCTTGTTGGCTCTTACTCTAGAGATGTACTTAATTGAGACATGCGGAAGTTAACACACAAGAAAAGAATCACAGGAAATGATCATGACAATAAACAAATTTAACAATTAACCAGAATTTTCTTACACCCAGTCTGTTAAATAAGGATTATAAGGTGTTTACAAAGATCCCTGAAATAGAAAGAGCACTTTCACTTCACTTTCACTTCATTATTCAGTAGATTTAAGAGGGTTTAATCGCAGGCCGCCTCACCTAACACAAGACTTTTTCATATAATGTCAAGGGGTGCATCAGTTTAACAACTAGTTTCTAAGCACCCACTGCTAGAAATTGGTTTTGGTCCAACATGTATACAGGGTATTAAGGCGCATTATTGTAATCCTACTGCACATGTTACAACCAATGGTAACGTCACCTCATTTTCAACAGTTTAGATCCACTAGACAGGGTTTCCTGCATCTCCAGTCAAATCTACATTAGCGCTTAAACCACTAGCAAGTGCAATCAGAGATAATCAGAACATAACTAGTATCCATCTTTTTGGGTATGATTTCAAAGCCAATACTAACCTAGCTGACTCACTTCAACACTTCTTGAAGCTCATTATGACACTGACTAATTCTCTGGTTTTGAGGTTAATTGGCCCGAGGCATAAAGTCACAGAGGCACTGTTTCCAACTTTACTAACTTTTGACGTACACACACACAAATTCAATTGTTGCTTAAATATAAGATCACAGAGGGAAGGAGACTTAGAATTATCTCTCACCAAAGACCAGTGATTAACATTATTTATCAAAGTGTGTTAGGTATGAAGTTATTCAGCTGAAAACTTCGTTCAGTCCTTTGATAACCCCCCCACAAATGAATTAATCAGTTAAAAATGCAATAGATTTGTGTTGGTGTGGCTGAGCGCAGCAGGTACATCAATAAATCAACTGTGGTACAGCCTGCAGTGAAAACATTGTAGACTGAGGTAATATGTTTTTTTAAGTACTGTTTTGTTTAAATATGTGCGTGTGGTTGGTTTTTTTTGCTGTGGGCTCTCCACCTTGACAACCCCCTCCAAAAAGTGTGTCTTGTCTTGTTTTTGCTATTCATTTTACTCCAATGAAACTTGAAGAGTTCAGACAAAAACATATTAACAACCTCTTAAGTACTATATTGCTGAGAAATGGGTAGCTGAGCAGATCATTTTCCATCTCAATAACAGCTCTGTGTCTCTCCACTCCATGCAATTTGGCTTGAGAGCCAAACACTCAACAGAGATGGCCAATTGCCTCTTTTAGAGAAAATATAATCTTTATTTAATTTACGTAGTGCTGTAGGTGTGGTGTTTCTTGATTTCAGGAAAGCTTTATATACTGCAAATCATAAAGTTCTCCTTGCTAAGTTATCAAACTTTAAGTTTTATTTTCATTGCAATGAAATAGCTAGAATCGTACTTAATAAATCGGTCTCAATCAGTTTCCACAAATTGGCATGTTCTTCTGCAAAACCAATGGAGCCACTAGTGACCCCTGATACTTTTAGCTGGTGAAACTGTTTGACACAGGCCAACTTTAGTATGCTGAAACCACTGGAATCACTATACAAACAAATGATAAAAAATACTAGATAAAAAAACAAAGCACTTCCATCACCTCAATCTTAAATAATACCAGATTTTAAGCTGGGCTGATCTAATGAAATATGCAAATCGGTGCTTGGTATATAAAGTCACTCATGATCCAGCTTCACCACCACCATTTCTTCTTCACCACCACTTGTTGCCTGTATGAACAGAAGAGCCAATACTGACCATGTCACTAGGGGGAGACTGTGCTAAAGCTGGGCAATATGACCAAAATTTCATATTCAAATATAGGTCAATAGAGCACTTTTTTTTGAATGTGTTCGGTTTTATGGTTTTGTTCTGCTTGTGTTGTTTTCACTTATAGCTTTGTTGTATTTTAGGAAGCCTTTTTAGCACCGTGGGTGGGGCAATACAGGTGAAAATAGCCTTTTGCTAATTCTGGCTTTTTTTTTTTAAACTTATGTATTATGTTTTATTAATTTGTGCTGTGCCTTCTTAGATAAAATACACTAACATAAACAAAACTATTCTCAGTGTCAACGACTATTACCATATCTGATGTGAAACAGGACAACCTTTTCCTAAGTCCAAGGATTTACAAGGGTTATGATTGATCTTCCTATGAAAATACACATACTTCCTCTTAATTACTGCTTGGTGTTGAGATGAAAAGATCCATTTATGTGCAAATAGACCAAGTAGATCATGTCAAGCTAATTGACAATGGAGATTACATGGAGGATCATCATTACACTAATGGACAAAAGCCATTATAGAGACTGAGATATAATCTGTCTTGAATGAATTACTGTTGCCATGGAGGGCAAAAACCTCTGAAGTAACCTGGTGTCAGCTCTTCACTGTGAGCTTTGCTGTGGTCATGAAACACACATTTCTGTGACGTAAAACTGGAGGTATGTGGCTATTTTGCAACTGAGAGTGTCTATTAATACAACATAAATCGAAAAAGTATGCAACTTAAATAGATCATTATCTGACTGCTGCAGCACACCACGTAATATGTTCAGTACAGTATAGAAGAAAACCATTGATTGTCTGCACTGTCTAGACTGTAAGTGTAGGAAATGGAGAATAAGCAGAATCTACTCTATGGTACCACTAAGTTAGCCCTCAGGGACCTGTGACATGAGGGGAGGAGAGGGAGAGGAGAGGCTCTGTGGGATAAAGGACACTGGCATGAAACGGAAAGCCCACTGTGGGATAATAACAACACACCACCACTTACTTTGTCTAACCTTTCAGCACAGTGAAAATTGGCAGTATCCTTCAATAAAACTCACACACTCAGATTTGCCCTTTCCTGCCTGTAACCTCTGTCTGGAGACTCCATTCCTGTGCAAGTGGCTTTGTCAAGAAAATGTTAATAAAGTTGCATTTCGTTATAGTCTGGCCTCGGGTTCCCCTGTGTTTTCCTGTATTGTGCTGAATACAGGATGTGGCTTTTGGAGTGTGCAAATTTCAGTGTAATTAGGGTCCCTCTGTGACAGGAATAGAGAGGCGTACACAGGGGACTAATGATCCAGAAAAAGGCCTTTAGAGGGGAGGTATTTGTGTATCTATTTGTTTACATGTAACGTATACTAATTTGCAGATCATGAATAACCTTACAGATATATTTCATAGTATAGCTTTATTTGCGAGGGGTGACTACCAATTAACAACATCGACAGCAGCACTCTGTCGATGGCAGCTGGAGTCCATTGATTGTACATACTTGTCAATAATGTACCAGAATATTACAAGTTATCCTGATACTCCCTGGCAAGCCCTTATCATCTGGCAGGAGATGAACAGTGAAGCTTGTAATGCAAAGTGGGAAATCCAATAAAAATCTGAAATATTCTTGTTTTTGTGTAAACTGTAGTTTATTACGTTTTTGATGGTGTTGCCAATAGCTGTATAATATTTGCATTCAATAACAGTACATTAATTCAGTGTGTATTTTACAGCATTGACATTAGCTACCAAACATGTACAACTGATAAAAACATGATTAACATTTTTATGAGTATGTTTTATGAGTTTTTCTTACTACAGAAAATACAATTCTAAAATTTCATTACACTCTACCACACAACTAATCAAAACTATCTAAAATACATTTAGTCTGTGTCTTCTTTTCAGATCATTATAATAATATATTACTATTGACTGATGCTTTTTCCAATTGTCTGTTTGTTTAGTTCTGCTGTGATGTAGTGGAGTCTTTGTCTATACAGATGCCATAAGACCTTGTTAGAGTAAGTTATTTGCAAAATAAGGAGGCATGGGAAACTCACCAATTTGAAGCCAAAACGAAGGAGATGACAACACTTTCTAAAAAAAAGAAAGTCCTCTGTGTAACCTTCACCTCGGAGTTCGGTAGGAGTTTTAACTTGAATTATCCAAATCTCTCCTCTGACACCCAGTGTAGGACTTTGAGAACAAGGTAATCGCGTCACATCATAAAACTAGCACATCAACTGTTTTGGCCAAAACTGCCTGTATGTAATCTGGCATGCTGTGATAAAAACAGAAATGCAGCAGATCATCAAAGTCAATTTGAAAAACTCACTGAGGGTGGCTAGTTCACCACAATAAAATAACAGACCATGTGGCAGATCCTGAATGTCTCAAAGGTTATTTTACTCCACAGCAATTAACTGCTCCACTAACTCCAAATCTGGGCACCTTTTTATGAGATACATGCTAAAATCTTGGGTAATTTTTGCTTCAGTATTTAAGTATTATTACTGTACTTTGAGCTATAATTTCTTTAATTTATTTCTCTGCAAAGTCTTGTACCTACTCCAATTTCCTAACTCCTGTCCCTGTACCCGACTGTGAGAGACATAAGATCCTCTGCCTAAAAACTCTCATCTGTTCCTTGATGTGGGATGATCTTTCAAGATTATTTTACTAACTTTTTGTTTGTTCCTGGTCATATGTTAAAGTATGCCATGTATATCTGTGGGTATTATGGTTGATTTACCTTTACAACAAACAAACAAATTGTTCTAATAAAACATTACAAATGCAGATATCAGAAAAGTATTTATCATGAATGAGATTTCACTCAAGTGATGCCAGTCATACCAGCACAGAGGAGTTTTGTTTACAGGTTTTCTATAGGATTAATTTTGTCTGTCTTTCTATACTTGGGTAAACGTGTATTTTAGGCATCTGACATGACAGCTTCAAAGGGTTTTGGATGTATTTAAAACTAAGTAATAAGGTGCTTTGATGTGCATGTAATGTTACCAATTAGTGCTGAAAGAAACAATATTAATTTAGACATTGTTCGAGGAACAATATTCTTAGTTACTTTTAGAGTGTTATTGCACATATCAAATACAGTCCTTGACTTTGAACTTCAAATGTGTCCTGAATTGTGCAGGGGTTTGCCTGTCAAACCAGAAACATGTGGCAGCATATAATCCTGTGTGTGATACTGGCAGAGCAGTGGTTTACCATAATCCCAGGAAACTGGCTCTACCCCCAGGTCAGTGTGGAGGGGAGGTCAGGTTCTAATCCAAGGTCACTTTATCTACCATGCCTCTCCAAGCTCATCATTATGTTACATAATGCTCACTTTTTGGATAATAGTGATTAAACCACTGAAATAGTGCAGTCAGGAGGCAGAATTCATTGCTCAATTTGTTTGGAAGTGTTCTAAGGCAGTGCATAATCAACAGGGATGGTGTGTAGCAAAGCTAAATCCATTTATTGCAAAGCTGATGAATAAAAAATAGAAACAAATCTTCCTAGAGATTTTCAGTCTGAGTCAAACCGCAGACGAGAGCCTGAACAAAGATCAAAAGACTGTGTCGCACAAAATAGACAAAGAAAACAGGCAATACTAACCTAAAGAGAATCTTCGAATATATTGTATGTGGATACAATTACAGAGGTTGTACAAAAAAAATGTCCTTTATTCCTGTGGAAAAGGCTATGTAGATAGAGATAAAATGCAAGTGCAAAATTTTCATAAAGTAAGACTAAGAATAATTCCTACTATGAACTATGTCAGCTACTGTGATACATCTAATATTTTTCAGAATACAAACAATAACAGCATTGTGTATTGAGTTTCATCTAAATGATTATTTCCTGCATTGTCTGTTCTCAGAAAGCGATTCAAAAGAGGTGTCACATTTAAACCTTCATCATCCCTGTTTTCCCTCAAACAGCAACACATTTCAACCATGTTAATCAGAACATGTTGAACATGTTTGTTGCTTTTAGTTCAGCTTTGATATGTATGTATTACAATATGCTCACAAGATTGGACTCAGACAACCCCTGCTTCCTCTCAGTTTATTTGATATTAAATTGCTTTGTGGCTGATACAATTTTTCAGAGTTCCACCAATCATATATTTATGAAAAAACATGTCGGCAACAAGCATAGAATGTAAATGGACAGTGTCTGGCAGTGTGATTAGCAAAACAAGAGCCATATTGGATCCATTATTGGATGCAAATTTATTTTCCTTCTAACTCATTGCTGGTATTAAACAGCTCCTTTTGCAAATTTTCCCTCACTAGTCACAATTTTAAAGTTACTTGTAAGCATGTTAGCAAACTGATTTGTATTTTCTTTCTTTATCTGTGCCTGTATTCACAACTCTCAGTACTTTACGTCCTGTATTGTAGTTATGACATACTTTCTGCCTCCCGAGGGCAGCTCATAAAAGAGCTTGTTTGTAAAGTCATGAGTATGAAGATAAAAGCAGAAAATAAAGTGATTTTTTGCAATCCCAGATAATAGGCCTTTACAAATGTGAACAGCATGAATAGGTGCTAAAGTTAGATTCCATCTTTCAGCAAAAAAAACATTCTCAGGAATAATTGAAATCCTCACCTGTAATTTAAACCTCACAACTCTAAAAAACAAAAGAGGGCCATACACTTCACATTTGGGCAGATTGTATTGCAGTTCTAGGTTGAACGCGTATAAAACAGCTGTGTTAATAAACACTTCATTGGGCCCTTCATCAATTCAGACCAACAAGTTCTGTTCCTTTATGCGGTACTCTCTCTCTCCAAATAACAAATGGGTGCTAAGCTTTAACAAATTAATCTAGTCTGCCGATGAGAGGGAGTTGGTACATAATGAATCACACTGCCACCCACAGAGCAGACACACACAAACGTGAGCACATAGAACAAGATTTTAGAAACACATACACATAAAAAGAGCAATGGGGTGTCCTTGAGGAGAGGGCCAACATGGTTGTTGTGGCTCTCATTCAATGGATGACTCAGTCCTCATGAAAACAAAGCCAAATATATTCATTTGTTTCCGAAGCAGAACTAAGCAGACTGTGTTATTTTCCCCTTGAATAAAAAGTTCATCACTATTGTACAAATGTCTGGGGTTTAGATGAGGTAGCATTGTCTTTGATGCCAGCCCTGGGTTTTGTTGAGGAAGCAGAAAAATGAAATTGTATTAGATGATCTCTTGAGGATAATCTAGGTGTGGGCATGTGAGTGAGTGTTCACGGACACTGGTGACAATACATCTTCCTAATGATGCCAGCCTTTTAGCATTTTGAGTTAAAGGCCTGATGACAAAAGCTGTCAGGCTTAAATTTGTCATGAGTTTGTAACCAGTGTCACTGAATGCAGTATAGTGGAAATCCATTCGAAAGATGTGACTATTGTCAGTGAGTGAGTGACTCTTGGAAACAAGAATGCCAACCAAAGAAATCAATCTGGTTTATTTCTTTATGTATTGCACGTGAATGCTGTCTGCCCCATGTAAAGCCCATGTTGTATCAAAGAGAATACTCAAAACGTATACATAAACGTTTATCCACTTGGGTTTTAAAGCATAGCTACTTGATTTTGTTTGTATTCTTTAAGTGGTAATTTTATATCTTCTGCCTTTGTTTTGTGTTATAATATATATATATATATATATATATATATATATATATATATATATATAATAACTGGTTTCTCAAACAAATACACAGTGACTGATTCCATTTGCACCATTCCTTCATTAGAAGTGCTGTAAATAAGTGTTGTAAATAATGTAATCTCTTTTAGATCTTTGTTATACTTTTTCAATTAAAATGTTTAATTTCAGTTATTGTTAATTTGTTTACATTGACATTTGTTAATTTGCACTACACACACAGTATAACATAGGCTGATGAGACTGACAATTATTATTGCAAGTGTTAAATTGCTAATCTCCAAGATTGCTTGTACTACCTAGAGCAGTACACCAGGGGGCAGCCAAGAGGATTGGTCAGAAGCTGCTATCATTTGCCAGGCAATCAGGCTATGAAAGGGTCAAACGTCTTTAACACTTTAAATGAAAAATGAAGCAGCTTATATGGAAAAGATCTTAAGTTGGTCAACAATAAAGTCAGAGGATGCTAGTTTTCCTCAAACACTTTTACTGTCTTGAGAGGGTGCTGTAACATGAAGGGAATCCTACAGTGCATGGAATGTACCATCAAACCTTAAACATCCTTTGATTAAATTTCCATACAAGTTACAACCCCAATAACAAAAAAGTTGGGACACTGTGTAAAATGTAAATGATAACAGAATGTAATGATTTACAAATCTCATAAAACCATATTTTAATCACAATAGAACATAGAAAACATATCAAATGTTGAAAGTGAAAAATTATACTGTTTCGTGAAAAAATATTAGCTCATTTTGAATTTGATGGCAGCAACATGTCTCAAAAAAGTTGGGACGGGGGCAACAAAAAGCTTGAAAAGTAAGTGTTACTAAACAGAAACAGCTGGAAGAACATTTTGTAACTAATTAGGTTAATTGGCAACAGGTCAGTAACATGACTGGGTATAAAAGCAGCATCTCAGAGAGGCAGAGTCTCTCAGAAGTAAAGATGGGCAGAGGTTCACCAATCTGCAAAAAACTACGTCTACAAATTGTGGAACAATTTCAGAAAAACATTCCTCATTGTAAAATTGCAAGGACTTTGAATATCTCATCATCTAAAGTACATAATATCATCAAAAGATTCTGAGAATCTAGAAAAATCTCTGTGTGCAAAGGGACATGGCCAAAAATCTATATTGTAAGCCTGTGATCTTCGGGCTCTCAGGCAGCACTGGATTAAAAACAGGCATGATTCTGTAATGGAAATCACTGCATGGGCTCAGGAACACTTCCAGAAATCATCGTCTGTGAACACAGTTCACTGTGCCATCCACTAATACAGGTTAAAGCTCTATGATGCAAAGCAGAAGCGATGTGAACATGTTTCAGAAACGCCACAGTCTTCTCTGGGCCAAAGCTCATTTAAAATGGACTGAGGCAAAGTGGAACACTGTTCTTTGGTCAGATGAATTGAAATTTGAAATTGTTTTTGGAAATCATGGATGCTGCGTCCTCCAGATTAAAGAGGAAAGGGACAATCTGACTTGTTATCAGTGCTAAGTCAAAAAGCCTACATCTCTGATGGCCTGGGGGTGCATTGGTGCCTATGGCATGGGCAGCTTGCACATCTGGAAAGGCACCATCAATGCTGAAAGGTATACACAGATTTTAGAGCAACATATGCTCCCATCCGGGTGACATCTTTTTCAGGGAAGGCCTTGTGTATTTCAGCAAGACAATGCTAAACTGAATACTGCATCTATTACATCAGCATGGCTTTGTGGAAGAAGAGGCCAGGTGCGGACCTGCCTGCAGTCCAGACTTTTCACCAATTGAAAACATTTGGTGCATCATGAAACAAACAATACGACAAAGGAGACCAGGGACTGTTGAGCAGCTTGAATCCTATATCAGATAAGAATGGGACAACATTCCACTCCAAAAACTCCAGCTGCTCTGCTCAGTTCCCACCCAGATGTTTACAGACTGTTGTTAAAAGAAGAGGGGATGCTACACAGTGGTAAACATGTCCCAACTTTTTTGAGACGTGTTGCTGCCATGAAATTCAAAATTGCCTTAATTTTTTCTTAAAATGGTACAATTTCTCACTTCTCAACATTAGATATGTTTTCTATGTTCTATTGTGAATATAATATAGGTTTATGAGATTTGCAAATCATTGCATTCCGTTTTTATTTACATTTAACACAGTTAAAAATGTTCAACTGTGACAGCTTTCAATTCCCCAGTGGATATAAAAGCTACAGATCATGGCAGATCTATCATGCTTCTACTTTATCAAAAGGCAAGACTGTATCATGCTGCATATGCAAAGGTCATCTCTCAATAGAGACTTGTGTACAAATGCTATTGTCCCTTAGACAACCTGTGCTTGTACTGGGGCTGGTATATAAAAATGCATGATCTCAATCAGGCCAGTGCAAATAAAGGCTGAGAATAAAATTTTGACAACCAGAAAGTTCAGCCACCTTTTGTTGAGAACACCTGATGAGAGAGCTAAACTTAGACACCACTATGGATACATTTTCCTGTAAACTATAGGACACGCAAATACTTTAAACAGTCTGGTTATGACGACCACAGATCTCTGGACAGGCCAGTTACAACAATATCACCCAAAAGGATCTCAGAAATTACCCTACCAACAAAGGAATAAAGTTTCCCAGCTTGATTCAGAGGTGGATTTGTTGTTTTGCACAAATACCCAAAATCATTTAGAACCAATTATCAACAGCCATGGTAATGGACCCAATGCTGTTAGAACCCTGTTGAGGGTTGAGGGTCAGTTGTGGTCCACTCAGAGGATGTAGAAGTCATACTGAGACCAGTTCCTTACTGTCACTGTCAATAGGATTCCCATTGACAAAGTGGAACAGTTGTTGATTGCACAGAACAACCAAGACTGTGTGGTTATGTGAGGAAACTGTAATGTAAAGGAAAGATATAAGGTTTAAACAGCAATCAGTTGCCTTGGTGGCTGACATACAAGTCATGTTCCATTACGTCAAAGTATCACAGAAACAAGTTGATTTTCTTTCTGTGGTGGACTAATGGAGATGTGATACAACCTCTGGTGGACTACATGATGATTGATCTTCAACACCAAGTTGTACCAGTTATGCTTTAAAGTGAGTTGTTCATGATGACGAGACTCATTATAGTGACAAGGGGGGACCATCCATCATGTTTCTAATGTATTCTATTTATTTATTTGACTGTACTGTCTGTATTGTTTTATGTATGAGGTGTTTGGTGGCAAATGAGTTTCCCCTCTAGGAGATTAAAAAACGTTCTCTAAATTTCTCTTATCTAATCCAGCAGACTGTCTACGTGGAGGTTAAAAGTCTGTGTCCTGCAGCATGTGCAAAAGGGGGCTTTTGGCTCTCAAAGTGAATGAGCAAAAGACCTGCAGTTCTGGCAAGCATCCCTGAAGAAGATTGTTCTTAAGTATCTAAAGACTGAATTTGGATAAAGACAATTTACCTGTGGTTTGCACTGGTGTCCAGAATCAGGTAATATTACACTTGGAAATCGTCCATGTGCACACCATGATATCTCGTCCATGGTTAACTCCATCTATAACCGTCTTGGATTCTCGTCATGATTCATGGCCTCCCATGCTAATGCTACAAAAAATGTGCAAAGGAAAGGTTGGTTAGGATGACAAGATACCACAAACTTTTTCACAGGAATGGTCACAGTGGCTGACAAATTAGCATAAACTGTCACTGCTAAAGCCCAAGAGTCAGGCAGACAATTCAGACAATTAAATCATGCATATACATAATTTTTCATAATAGTGACCATGGATATGGCATGGTTTCTAATCTGAGATTGGAAAGCAGCTCTAAAGAAGTAAACACTGCTTTCAGGGAATTATGGGACACACTTATCAGGACAGTGTGTAGGATCCATTTGAAAGTGTCTGAATTGTAGTATAGGTTCTGTTCACATGGTGATAGGCAACAGAGCAACAGCTGTTTTAAATGAACATGAAATCAGTATGAACGGTTTTACTGTAATCCATCTTTGTCTCAAACCTATCATCCAACAGGAAATCATTGTGCTGAATTACTGTTTTTGTAAATATTCAACTGGTGCAATACATAGGAACATTACCCAAAGAATGTTTTTTGACTTTAAGTGTATATGCTTAAAGAACTTTCCTTAGGCCACCTACAATGAGTGACCAATTAGGTTTGTACATTAGATAGTCACTACTTTTATCAACTGATGTAGTATAGCCATGCTTCACCTACAAATCACCCACTATGATGGTAAATGAACACTAAGATGAGTCATTATCTTACATAAACTTGAATTGTAATGAATGTTGTCAAGGTACAGTTCAGATTCACCCCCTTTCCTTGTTTCCAGTTGTCACTTCATCTAAAGTCTATTCAGGCTCAACCATTGTTCTTTTGTCACAAAAGGCTCTGATGCAACATTATTCTCAAGGCTCCCTGAATGGAGAGGGTGGCGCTGACAGCTTTCATCTGTAAAATCACTTGGAGGCTCAGTTCTTCTCACGTACAAGAGCTGAAGACATCAGTGCTTCATGCTCTCGTTTTTGGAGGGAAACATCAAATATACACAAATGGGGAAAAGAAAAAAAATATTACTGACAACACCCCATCTCATTTAGGCTTTGATCAGGAGCAAACAGCAGCTTCGCTTCAGTCTCTTGCAAACGCTATAGCACAATATGTGAAAAATCACACACAGGCACAAACACGTACCAATCCATCAGGAAATTAAGTATGCACAGTATAAATCCACCACTGCTAGAGAAAAAACACTCACTGTTTATCAAGTTAAGAGCATAATGTAACTATATTTTTCTCAAACTCACATCAGGTGTATGAAAATACATCTGGATTTCCCTTCTGGTATACTTAAGTTTTAATTAATCTTCTCTGGTCATTTTGTAAATTAAAAAAACTTGGACTTTGCCAATCATCACAAAAACTACCTTTTACTGTAATATC
The DNA here is from genome assembly GCF_963691925.1 of Scomber scombrus. Lineage (NCBI taxonomy): Eukaryota > Metazoa > Chordata > Actinopteri > Scombriformes > Scombridae > Scomber > Scomber scombrus. The sequence continues at coordinate 18,230,625 of NC_084987.1, forward strand.
TCAAAAGTGAACTTCAAATGTTTTATTTGTCTAACCAACAGTCCAAAACCCAAAGATATATAAGTATCATGAATGAAAAAGAAAAGCCAGCAGATCAGCAAATCAGAAACCAACACATTTTTGACATATTTGCATAAAAAATGACTAAAGGGATTATTTGATTATCATATTAGTTGCTGTTGCTGATTAATTTTTTCTGTTGATTGATTATTCAATTAATAGACTAAACGTAATAGCTGTACAGGTAGCATAAATACAGAAACTAAACTGACATAGTAATGAATCCCACAACCTGTGTTCATCATTTCCACATAGGAAACACCACGGCAGCCACAGGAACACTACAAGCATGGAAATCAAACATAAAGCTGAGAATTTTGCCTCTTATTCATGCTATTTGACTTTTTAGATAACACATTTTAAACTAGCATTGAACAACATAACACCTTTTTAAAACTATCCTTTTTTTCAATTACCCTTTAAACTACTTTGTTTATTATTTCATGACATTTCATTCAACAGACCTTCAACAGAAAAGCTTAACACCGGACTACAAGTTATAAGACTGTGTCCTATAAATGAGATGTTTTCTTTCGATTGATCCTCTTCATGCCATCAGCTGTCCCTGTTGTATCTACACAAACATCAATATCACTAATTACAACAGCAATCAGACTATCCCGCCTTAATATCATTAGCACATGTGAGATCAAGGAGACAAAGTAGATGCCACAGGAGAGCAGGATCAGTAGCAGCCAGAATCTGGGATTGAACAATAACTCTTTTTTCTCCTTTGCTTGGCTTTAAATCTTTATCCATTCCTCAAAACCTGTCATCCTCTACTGCATTCCTGCACCACAGCTTCTTTTAATAACCATCCTCTTTATCTTTGTCTCATGTTTCTCCCTGCTGCCTCCATACTGCACATATGACTCACCTCTAATGATACCTGCAATGTATAGATATATACCAGTGCACCGTGCAGCAATTATCTGAGTTAGTTGGATGAGAATGGGTTTTCCTATCAAGAGGATTGCTGCAGCTATTTTTTCCCCACACAGTTAGTGATGCTATTGATTGGTGAAATAACACCACGTTAGATAAGCACTGGCATTCTCTAGATGAGGCCATTGGTGGACTGTTTGACAGGCTTAGGGCTAAGTTATTTGAGCTAATACCAGCTTGAATTTTAATGAACAAGTTTATAGGAAATCGGTGGAGTAATGAAAATGGGGCACTAAAAGTAAGCTAAGCAATTTACAAACCAAACTAATAATAAACCAAATCAGACAGAGCTTGAACACATGGGAACCAGATAATGACATGAAAATGAATATATGACAGGCCTGACTGACAGTATTATAGCAATATAATTCTCTGCACATTTAAGAGAAGGTTAAAATCTGGATGAAAAATCAATGTTTTCATCAGCGCTTTCCCCCCTCTATTGCATCTCTCATGTTCAGCTACACTGCAGTGCCAACCATTCAATAAACTCTGCCTCTTCTCCCAGCGTTGCCCTACTGACCCTCATTATAATAGTGCCCACGACCACCACTGTGCATAATTGAACCCCGGTCCTGCTAATTTGTGCCGCAGGAGTGAAAACCCATAAATCACCTTTGCCCTGTTCTTTGTCTTTCAAAGTTCAACTTACTGGCTCAGAGGCAAAAGTCAGTCTTTGTACCACAGAGGACGTTTGAGATGGGGGGGGAAAAAGCAGTGAATTTGTAAAACAAGACTCAGTAAAAGCCTCATATATGGCTTGACTGTGTATAAAATGTTTGAAGATACGTGCTTAGATCTGTTTGTTGATGGACGCTGACCAACCGGTCATCTCTGGAGTCAGGCTGCTAGCAGCTGAGATCACAGACTGGCACACAACCAGCGGCTCCTCACATCTCCGAAAACATCAGAGCAAATGTCCACATAGACGTTATTTGGATAAACTGACAACATGTTGGGAATCTAAATGGTTACCTTCTCAATTCATCATCATCAATCATAAAGAAATGTTAAAATTACTAAAGGGACATACAGTATTAACAGTACATTACAGCAACGTTTACAACAGCTTTTGGCCTAGCTCACTATCTCCCCCATAGCTGCCATTTGGTGGAAAAAGCTTTCTGTGATACTTGGCTGTCCCAAACTTCTGCTGCCGACTTTCAGCCGAACATTGTGTGACTTTATCACTCAGTCAATCAGTCAGTGAGTAAGGTTTGTGGGGGTTTGCCCCACTGTTGCAATCCAGCCAAAAAAACTTCATCAGCTTGTTAAGCAGTTGTTAAACTGTAGTACTAGATGGTTTAGAGGGGGAGAAAAAAAACATTGTGATCTTAAAGACTGTTAGACCTGTTGGGCAATCACAACACTAGATATTTGCCTTACTTACTAGCACCTCTTCTGTTTTATGTGATAATTATGATGGAAAAAACATCCTTTAAGGCACCAAAGCACAGGCAGTCTCACATTATAGAGCACAAAATTACCTTTCAGTTCAAATTAGGAATGAGCCAAGCTGGACACCAAATTATCCATGAAAAATCAAGAGCAACATTTTGTCGAGTCAACTTTGTTGTAGCAAATGGCAATCTGCTGGTGTAATCACTAGTAGTATGTCTTGTAAAAAATGCTTGCATTGCCCTTTTCCTGTAATGTGCTCACATGTTTGAATCACACAGCCTGAGAATCTTTTGCTAAGGTCCGCCTCACAACAAAACATGACAGTGGCAGCATTTACTTTAATTGATTCAGTGAGGAGCAGACACGTGTACCACAGACGTTCTGTGTTCCAGTTAACAACAAACAACAGTTATGAAAGTGATATTTTTATATGTGACTGCAGCAATCTGAACAGGCTCAGTGTCACAGCAATATGCAGCTTGTGGTTATCAAACATGGCAGGTAAACAAAACACTGTGGTGCAACCCCACAGAACAATACCAAGAGACGATGAAGGAACACAGCCTGACTCACATGTTGCGCTATAGTTCAATCTCCATGCATGAGGCAAGACCTCACAGGCCTCTGAAAACTACTCAAACTGAAATTACGTTTTAGTGCTGCAACCCCCAGGAGTGTGAGAATGAAATTCTGCACATACTGTATCCAGTGCTCACCTAAGGTGAAACACTGTAATTATTTTTTATTGCTGCACAGGCAATGAGCGCTGAATTGAGAGAAGATACGAGCAGCTAAAAATCTAATTGATATTTCTAAATGTGCCACAGAAGCGGGAAAGGTGAAAGAGGGGTAGTCCAGTTTAGATGATCACAGGATTGTAGGATCATGAGAGGAACGCAACCATCAAACTGCAGATGTAACAGTGCTGCCCAATCAAGTGATGCAACTTTGCAAACAATTAAATTACCAGTCATGTCTATTATGTGGCATGACCTTCTGCAGTTATTAATTTAATAAGAAATTGAAGTTTAACATTATAAAGTCCAGCTCTGTGACTCTAATCAGTCTGGAACAGAAAATCCCTACCCTGGCTTAGGATCAAGGCCTCCAATTCCTTAGTTACAGCTTCCCCTGCTGAATAATCCCATCTCAGCCTCAAACCTTTGATTCATAAGCAGACAGGTAATCTAAATTCAGGTGTAAGAAAGCGTTTGATCGGGACATGGTGGCTTCTTGATTGCAGCTGACACGGCCGACCTATCTGATCACATGGAGGCACAAGGTGGAACAAAGGACCATCATCTCATGACACTGTATGATAACAGTCACTTCACCAGATATCGTACAAGTTATGGGCTACCCGTGAGTGTTACAAAGACCCGAGAGCCGGATTTAAAATACAATTATCATTTTAATGGCATGTCATCAGAGTTTACAGGGGTCGTGCCCTGCTCAAGCAGTTCTACAGAGTGAATGGACAGGATTGAAGTCATCCTCTCATGCTCTCAATTCCTGTCTTCTTTTTTTTTTTGGCATGTGCTTTAAATAATACATTACAACATTATTTGGCAGTTCAAATTAAGGTTTTCCACCTTTGTTGCTCTTATTGTAAGATATATTTAAGCTTGCAAAAAAGGTTTGACCAGTCAGACACCCCCCCCATTATGGTTGACAATCATGTAAAGTTACCCTAACAGTTTCCTGATTAGACACTGGCATACTTTACTGTATATGGATCCCAACCATGACAAGGTGAGGCAACTAACAAGCACACCTGATGCTTTAGAAGTGACAATTTGTGTAAAGTTGTAATCCAGATTTACATCACATTAAGAGGAATACACAAAATAGTATAAAATCCATTATCCCAACACCAAAAAATGAAAAATGACAAGAAAAATCGATTGCACAGTGTTTTCACATGCTGCTTGCATGTCAATACAGCGATAAAGATATTTAAAATCTTAGGAGGCTGGTTTACAGTGCCTCACCTCTCCTCACAGCCTTATGATCATTAGTAATATTTAAACATAAACACATTTGCAAGCCCAAAGCCACAAAGTTATTTCCACTTCATATTAACTTCCTAATGTGATACTTTTACCGTTGAGATTGCACATACTCATGAATAAAAGACAAACAACAACAGATGCAAAACTCTGCAGGATTCCTTGTTAATCACATGACATGGGTCCAACTATACAAACAACAGCACCTCCTCCGCATATGGTGACTGCCACACACACACACACACGCATGCATGCGCACACACGCGCACACATATGCGCACACATATACACACACACACACACACACACACACACACACACACACACACACACACACACACACACACACACACACACACACACACACACACACACACACACACACAAGATAGATATAGATAAACGTACCTTGACTCTGGTAAACATTTACCACAGATTGATTACTGCTGAGCACATGTTTTCAGTTGATATATCAATCAACCAATTTATTTAATTTTTTATTTGTTCATGTTGGTGTTGTCATGGAAACAGGACAAGAGCAGACTAAAGCATGTTCTTCACAGCAACTTTCTAAGGCTCTGAGCTTCCAAAGGAGATGTGGCCATGAGGTATCCTTTCTATCTCTCTAGACTAACCTCATCTTACCTGGTTGTACAGAAGCAATGGGGAGTATCTCTCCTTTTCCAATCCAAGGGCACCATTGTGACGCTGGAGAGATGACATGGCAGTCTCACAATATCCAGAGCCCTTCAGTTTTATGGTGAAGAGAAACAAAACAAGCAGATTAAGAAAAACTGCACGTTGAGAACAGCAAACTGATCATGTTTCTTGTTCAACTATTACCAAATATCGCAAAATGTAGCCTTCCATGTCAGAAACTTGTATTTTTGACAAGGTTACTGCTCACAGCCTTTTGAACATGTTAAATTTACAAGCAAGTTCATTAGGTTTTAATGCACTTCTAACCCCACGGGCGCTCTCTACCGTGCCTTTATTGGGAGAGGAAGTTAAATTGATACACCGTCAGTTTCTTTACTACACTATGGATGTGGCCGGTACCTTTCAATGCGAATTGCCCAACATGAACAGGCCATAAATCTTGAGAATATATGAGGTAATAATGGGCATCTTTAATGAACATCAGGTTTAGGATTTTTCGGGATATTTTTAATATTGTCAGGATCTCTTTACCTTGAGAGACGCATTCATTAGTCACTGGATATCATCTAAACCGACAAGCATATCAGTCATCAGAGAGGCAGTCTAAAGTGGGGTTTCTGCCAAGTTTCTGTCAGCAGGCTACTGTCTGAAACTGTCCAAACATATATTTATCATCATATTATTTCACATGGATCAGTCATCATGCCTGTGTTTTCTACCAGTTCTGCTCTCTGAATCATATGCTCATCATATCCATTGGATTGAGTTTGGATGATGGTGATACTTGTGAAAAAGTCCAAGAAATCCAAAGTTTTATGTATATATGAGATCATAACAAAAGCTGGCACTAAAAGAGAACATACTTCCTCTGAAAGCAACACATTTCCATCCAACTGGTAGCCTTATCCTGCCCAGGAAGACCACTTACACAGCCAGCTGATTTTGACAATCAAAGACTTCGGAACTCATTGCATTGTCTACTCTATTTTTTTGAAGTGCTTATGATCCACAGAACAAAAGACTTGCACTATATTTCAGCACAGACGGGACGTGGTGATGCCGAAGCAAGTGGCACAAATTGGCTCACACACTCAGGCTTTCATTCACACAGGATTGTGTGTCTTCACGCAACAAGTATGTAATAGGCTTAACAGATCACAGCTGAAAGATCCTTGGTCCAGAGCCTAAGCCAGTCTTGAAGGCAATTACAACCACAATTCCTTCACACCACACGGAAGGAGGCTGGACAGAGGAAGGAAGAGCCAGGGGGACCCTTCATCGCTGTCACACATTTCCTGCGATTTTCTGCGACTGGGGAGGGAGATTGTTCATTTCAATAGCCTAACAAGGAATTGAAAGGCAACAACATGGCTAACACACCAGCCTAAAGTCATTTTGGCCCTGACAGGTGATGGGTTTCCCTCAGGCACATACAATAGGCAGACCTGTCAAGGTTCATATCTCATCTCTGCTGCCTGTCGCAGCTATTTTCCCCAGCTACAGGCAGGACAGTCAAAAATATTTTCTACATCTGCACCTAGCACAAACCTGTCCCTATAGATTAAAGACTGACTTGCAGTATTTAAACTTGCAGCTGCACAGTATACCAGGAGACAATGAAAAGTTGGAACAATAAAGGTTTGATTTGTTATTTTACAGGATACGGTTTATCATTTTTCAAGTCTGTCTTAAAACAACAGTCAGGTGCCCATAGGAACACAGAAACAGGTTTTCCTCAGTGTAAATCATTCTTCCTGTTCATACTGGCTATGAAAAGATCCCTTTCAAATGCACCTTCAATGGAAGTGACGGGGACCAACCATTCACTACATATCAAGTGGATATCTGCCACATTTAGAGTCTTTGCAGCATCAAATTTCCTCTTTGTGTTTCCTCTACTGAGTGAAACATGACAATTTAAATTTAGCAGAAGACCTCAGTATTATATTAAAATCTGTTTTGTCAGTTAATAAACATTATTAGTGTCTGATAACCCATAATGACACACTGCCGTTATTCAAGGTTAGGTGTTGCAAAAGACTACCTTTGTTGTCTTTTCCCTTAATATCTTAGTGTATTTTGATGTGTTTGGTAAACAATAATGAATAGAATGAATGAATATGGTGTGATAATGCTGTGGTTAGGTTTAGGCACAAAAACCACTTGGTTAGGGATAGATCACAGTTTGGATTAAATGATCACTTTCACATCGAGGAAGAGAGTGTGTTTTTGGATCAATGGGTCTTCAGAGCAGTGGGCTTTCGTTTTCAGGATAACGGGCCATCGGACCATAGGCTTTGGGTACAGTGGGAACTATTGGGGTTTTTGAACAATGGGCTGTCAGACCAGGGGTCGGCTTTCAGATTTTTTCATAACTTGTGCTAAAGGGAGTTTCAGCCACAGTGTGTGTCAGTTTGGACCAATCAGCCTTTCTGTCCACCTCCAGCAGCTTTAATGCTCTGCAAACAACTCAGACTCAAAATGATAATGAACTTATTGTCACCAGAGAGTAGAGTTGTCCCTTTATGGTGAGAGTAGTTTATCTTAATTTACACAGCACGATGAAACACATAGCTCAAACGAGGCTGGAATACTCAGAAGCTACAAACAGACCGAGTGGTGCAGTGCCAGCACATATCTAGGGATCGCTTATGGCTTTGCTTACAGTAACTACCTCATAATGTCACAGAGACAGAAGGAGAGAGAGCAGCTGATGCTGGTGCCAGAAAACATTTTCCACAGACAACAGTTTGGCTGTGTTTCATCTCCCCTTGTTCTCTGCTTCACTGCATCTGTAAAGGATCGTCTAAAACAACAATAAGAGCCACAAACCAGACTTCTGAGTTCTGAGTAGTGTGTATTATTCTGTCTGTCACTTTTAAATGGAGGATACTTTTGAACTTTAAAGGTCAGATACGCATTTACTTCGCCTAATCCTAATGCTCTGTTTTAGTCTATAAAATGTCACAAAATTGTGAAACGTGCTACAAATTTCCCAAATGTGAAATCTTTAATCTACCTGCTTTGTGTCATAACAACTGAAACTGTACGCTACAGATAGTCAATTTAATGTCATGTCAGTATACATTGAAAGGTGGTGGAAGTAGGTTAGGGTACTAGCTACCACTGCAAGTCAAACTCTAACCAAACAGCCCATCACACTCATAGTCTTTCCTGTACAGAGTTTGAATGGATGAAAAGGGCCTAGAAGGAAAGATGGCGGCCAGTCCCATGAGAAGCCCTGGAGCTCTTCAAAATCTACATTTGCCTTGATCACTCTATTCCCCTTATCCCTAATCCTACCTTCATGCCTTTATTTCACTCCTTCCATCTGTCTGTCTCTGTCTTTCCTGTCTCACACTTGCTCTGTTCTTTATTCAGTCTACACCCACATCATTCAGGTGTATGGGGGATTCCTGCCAGCCCCTCTGCCTGCCAATAAGGCAAACCTATGTTCGCTGAGGGGTGGTGAGGCTTGGCAGGTAAGAAGAGTGAAGATGGATGCCTTAAACACTGCCACTCTTTACTCTCTGCTAGCAGAAACACAGAAGTCACAGTAACTACTACAGACGTCCAACTACTACCCATGATTACATCTAACCTGAACTAATGTGGCAGTTCATGGACCAACAGGCAGGAAGTGTCACCTGTCACTTTGGGAATACAGTGGTGCCACCCAGTATGTCACTCTTTTTGAGACACTGTCAGCGATTTCTGCTCCTAGTCAAATATACTGTAATCAGCCTTTTTCACAGCAGACATGTTGAGCTGTCACAGCATGAAAAGCACATGTGTAAAAAATGTCATTAGCAATGACCTTTTAAGTTCCATTTAAGTGTGTCAGTAAGCCATGTCAGCGAGCCAGCATGCTCAATGGCAGGGTCTGACAACTGGTAAAGCTACATGGCTTAGTAATGTTATTAGCTAATCCTTCTGTCCAACTGTGGCATGTCCAAGTGTCTGCTGTGTAAATGGTCCACTGGATTCATAGACTGTAAGAAATATGGATGTAGACACCGTGATGTGATGGTGGTTTTGAAGCCTGAGTTTAGCAAGGTGACCGTCGGCATCTTGGATTTCTGGAGCCAAAACAGTGACCATATTTACACGAGTGGTTGGAGCTGACCCTAGCTCGCTGCTAGCTTGAGTAGCACTGTGGTCATGTATGGTTAACTTTGATAATGCCAATGCTAGTTTTCTCTAGCGAAAATCAGCTCAAAAACCAGTAACACAAAACATACTTACCAGAATACTGAACAGCCAACTCCTTAGGTGTATTGGCATTACCAACTGCTTAACAAGACTTTTTAGGCGACCAAAATGTTACAATTATGATTAACACACACTGTCAAATAGCGGCAGCTACGCCATCTGCGATTACGCCATGGCGTTCCGTAATCAACGCTGTCGCCGTGGTAATGTTAGTGATTTGTCAATCACAAGTTAAGCGCGCCCTAAAGCATACTGTGCTTCATGTTTATTTTTATCTAAATGGGGCCATCACTTACTCAACGAATATCATGATATATTGAAGAAGACTTGAAACTGGCGTTTGAGACCATAAAGTGAGAAGTAGGGTCATGTTCTCATAGACTGCCATACGGATTTCTTTTTCCAACCAGTCGAGTCGCCCCCTAATGTCATTAGAGAGAATGCAGGTTTAAAGCACTTCTGCATTGGCTTCACTTTTCAGACCAGGAGTTACCTGCTAAACTGGACTCTGAGAAGTTCTCATACAAAAGCCAACAAAAACAAAAGAATGGAATAAAATGGAAAACCAGGCAATGGCTGCTATAGTTTACCTGCTACCTACAGTTGAAAAGAATTCAACCCCTTATATTCTCATAGCCTACTTGCTTTAGTTATTTTTATTTTCATTTAATAGCTACACTGAACATAAAATGTAATGCAGTCAAATTGGTGTGGCTAGTCTCTCAAAATGACACATCCTACCTTGGTTAAAGGCTTATTTTACAAATCCGTTAATTGTTGACAGTTAACTTCAAGCCCTGTTATAATTCACAGCAGTCTTTCCTTCCTAAAGTTGTTTAAAATTCAAATCTCAGTGGCTGAAGAAAAAACCTTGCCTTAGTATGGACCTCTCACTGTCACATAAACATTGTTTTTACACTTGAGTTTTCAATTGAATATTACATTTGAGTCACTGTTTTAAACAGGATAATCCCCCGTGGGTATTTTGACATGGCTTAATGTTGCTTTGAAGATTTATTCAGACTCTTCAGGTAGCCTACTTATATTCAGTTAAAAAAATTAAAGAAAAAAATACTCCATGGTGTGGGCTGCTCACTAAGAAGATTTAAAGTACACGTTTTGTTCATCTTCTATACTTCTTGTTTGGATTTCTGAACAATTAGCCTGTTTACCAATCACTTGTTTACCAATCAGTCATCAGCAAGGCCCAGACTAATTTATCATATCCATTATGTTAAACATGTTTAACTAATTAGGCCAATTTCCAATACTGCTTTCCTGACATTTTTTAATCATATTTTATTTTATACAAGCCTAGGTATGGTATAATTTGTGCCACCTATAAAATCAAATAATTGTGACATTTACAATAACAAAGATAAAAGTAATAAAATAAGACAATGAAGAACGTCCAGGGTCATTATAGAATACTGGGTTGCAAAAACATGAGATGTGTCTAAAGGTTTCATTTATATATTTTGATTTAGAGTCCTGTAAACCCTCCAAAAATACACTAGCATTTGGTAAAATGTGGTATTCTGTCCAAGCGGGAAAATGGATAAATGTCTGTTCCCACTGTAACATTTAAGAAGGGCGGATCCATACTGACCCGCACAGGTCAGTGCCCATTTAGAGTGCGAGGAATGGAAATGTCAACTACAGAAATCAGTGAGCCAAGAAAACACTAGAGAAATAAAACCAGGTCTGATGTTTGGTAAACGATGAAAACAACATTGGATTTAAGCAGAGCCTTGACAGTTGGTTGCAAATGAGGGCAGTGCTCTGAAATTGGCTTAAATTGAAGCTAGATTGATGGTCTCTCTAGTTGCAGAGAAAAATCAATGTTGGAAGATATGAGAGATGGTATGAAGCATCAGAGATAAATAGACGTGACTGTATCTATTTGTTTGTGGACATATTAATCAGACCCAGTAGTACATCAAGTCAGAAAATGAATTCCAACCCAGCCAATATGAGATTAGTTAAATAGACAGGTCCACAACTCAAATGGAGGAGGCATTAAACATTTACTGGTTTTCAGGTTGCACACACCTAGTAAAAAGAGTCCTGAATTCAAGCGGCACTTTTGTACACACAAACAATCCAGATGAACACAAATGGCTTGAAAAGTTTCTATTCAAATGTGTCAGGACCCCTAAAAATAATTTAGTGCACACTAATCCAGAGCTCCCCTTTTCAATTAGTGGGAAGGTCAGGATTGTCAGAAAGAAGCAAATGAAAGATGAGTGCAGGTTTATAATGAGGATCCCAACTACAGTGAGACTCTACAATGTCTGATAACATTTTCTTTACTGTGATCAGGTGGTTAAAACAACAAATATTTAGCCTGCAACATTTGGTAGATAGAGAGAATTTGTGGCTAGATAACTAGTTTTCTAGCCAGTTTTAGCACAAGCTGCTTTTTTACCCATTGTATTTTAGGTGCTGTCATCATTTAACCTTGGCTTCTGAGAATGCATCAGCTCCCCTTCATTTGTTCTTTAAAGTAGATTCAAAGGAGTATATTGAAGTGGGGATGTGGTGCATTAATCAGTAGTTAGAATAATATAACCTGTCTGACTTTCGCTATTGAAGAGATGTTGATTAAAAGAAGATCCTCCCCAAATTAGCCACGTGTTGAATACTCCCTTACTCAACCGTGGCATCATTTGTTCGAGCACTGACTTTGGTATTACTGAGAGAACATGATTCATTATTGTGCACATATTCCCAGTGAAGGCTGTGGTGTTTATATCTGTAACAAGGAAGTCTAAGACTATTTCAGTAGCACATTATCAATGCAGTCCTCTTCTCTGCCGGCTGTGCTGGCAATCTGAATTAAGAGATCTAGTGTTCCTGGTTGTAGCATTATTCAAAATTTTAATTTCTCCTCCAGATTATCACCAGTGTGGTGGGAAAGCTCGGTCAGCCAACAGCTTATGAGGCAGGTCGAAAGAAGAGTGCAGTTTTCTTAGAGGGATAAAGAAGGGATTGAATCTTCAGTTCACAGGCCTGTTTTTTTTAAAGACAGACAGACTCCAGATAATCTTCTTGTTATATATTTGTGATGTTCACACCACAAAAGGAATAACTGTGATGAGAGGGTGAGGTGTTGCAAATGCAGATGGTGAAAGTGTCTTCTGCTGAGATTTCTACATGAATCAGTGAGTCTAGAAGCTGTCAGTTGTTTGTTATTGTCACAGGCTGACACCAAAAACAATTCTTTGCACATAGTTTTGTGAGACAAAAAACATCTTAAGAGAAAAGAGATCCAAAGATATCTAGAGTGTGAACATCACCACACAAAATTCAAAGACAATCGCCTATTTTATGATAATGTACAGCAATTTAAAGCCATTGCAAGTACAATTTGACTCCCTTTCGGATTTCTCTATCTAGTTGAAGGAAATGGGATTACAGGCTCAGGTCTATGGTATGTTTTTCTACTGTGTGTGTTCTGGTTTAATATCAGGATGTGCATTTCCTCATTGGTTCCAAGGCATGTCTGAACTCTCTTTCTCCTATCAAGTTCTGTGAAATGCAACACAAATTGAGATCTTATTAAAGCTGTTTCTGAGTGACTTGGCCAATTCTGTGATCAGTTTTGGACCACAGCTTTAACTATTGCAATTGTGCAACCTGTAGTAGTCTTCTTTGATGCAGTTTGTCCATGTTTGGTGTTGCTACCAGCCATCCTTCACATCAACAACAGTAAACAAGTTGATACACTAATGTGTGATGCATTATTTATGACTATTAAATCAACTTAGCAAACTGTTTTTAGCAGTATAATAATCCTTGCTCTTTGAGCCTGTGAAGGCCAGTAAAAAGAATTCAGCCTCAAATCACATAACTGCTGAAGGAGAGTTTTTAATGGTAAATTATGCATATCAGGAGAAAGAGGTGCTGCTATTTATGTGGACAATGTGTGTCTTGGGAGGTCATTAGAACAAGCTGAGTAATTTAGTGAATAAGCTGCTGGCAAAGTCAGTGCACTTCCTCTTTCTAAGAGACACATCGGCAGGAAGTCAGGTTCCTGCTCAATCAGACCCTCAGAAAAACTCGATCCACCTGACTTCGTATTGTGTTCAGAGAAGCAGCAACATGTCACAAGTTTTCAAACCAAGGAAAAAACAAAAACACAAGGAAATTCAATTAAGCTTTCGCTGGAAGCATCTGATAAGTTTATGGAAATTAAAGTTTTATGTAAATCAGTTGTCTGCCTGGCCCTGTGCCAGATCACAAGGGGCTGCGCTATATTGCATTCAAATTAGCTTCCTCAGAAAACTCAGCAGCTATGCCTAACAAGCCCAAAAACAACATTACATGCAATCTTGAGGGTCTATTGCATATTTTAAAAGAGATTTCACTCTTTACATCTCACCTACTGTAGTAAAAATTATGAATTACTGATCTCCAAAATCATACACAATTACCATTTCACTCCAGCACTGCTACTATAGTCACTTTTTTTAAAATTTGTTTTTAATTCAGTACAAAGACACACTCACATACATAATAATTTGTGTGATAAAGTCTTTATTCAAGCAATTCTCCTTTCAATTTCTGAGAAAGACCAGTTTGAGTGAAACATGATGTACTACAGTAAATCCATTGCAGATGAGCTGTGAGCTGTTTGTGTTACAGAGTATACTGACATCTTGTGGACAATTGAAGCAACTTCAGGTATAGTATCTGTGTGCTTTGGACATGCTTTATACTGCTCTATTTAATTGAATGTAAAAACTGCTATTTGCAATGCTGCTTCTTCTTCATTTATTTATTCACAAGAATAACAGTAGATGTTCTTCTGAATGTCATCTAACTGCAAATCATATATTTATTTAAAATTTGCAATGTACATTTTCATTTGTCCAGTTCTATTATACTAATAAAAAATAACAAGTCAGTCATCACAGTCACAAAAAAGGCTACTTTAGGTACATAATTTCCAAGAAACTCTACTGATAAATGAATACAAATATTTCCATAATACTCCTCTCACCTTCAAATGTCAGATTTTATTCTAATTAAAAACTGTCTTTTTGAAGGCATAAGGCACAGTCAGAGGCAGATGTCAGTAGATTTAAGGTCAGTCTCGTCTTTAGACACCTGCTGAGCAGATGCTACCTTGAGATGGTGGAGCTGGCTTGTGATTGTCTAGAGGAAGTAGTGACAGCACTGAGCTGGGAGAAACCACTATGACTGGACTCCAGGCTGGTCATGGATCCTCTAGAAATAACGAAAAAAGAAAGAAAATAACTGTTAATTCCCAGTCATGATCCTGCCCCATAAATGACTGTACAAGCCTTTCAAGCTACATAAAAAAACATATGCATAAAACTTCTCTGTAAAACACAAGAAAACGTCATTTCCAGAAATATCCAAACATTGATTTAAAAAAATAAATAAAACCCACACTAGCAGTGCAGCCTGTATTAAAGACAGCTTCAGTCCGACATAAAGGAAAAACATGACATGGCCAGAGAAAAGACTCAGTGGAATAACTGACCTGAAGTCATGGGAGGCCAGCACCTCAGTGTAATACATGATTTTACACTTGTGGGAAGAGACCTGCAGAGACGCCAGCACATCATCTACACGAGGCAAGCTGGAGGCGGAGCAGGCTGGGGAGCTGTGGAAGCGCCACTGGAGGATGTAGAAGCCCGGCCAGCGTGTTATGTGGGAACCCTGTTTGAACAGAGGAAATCTTCCAGATCAATTTGAGGACTGACTGCTTTGAGGACACACTAGCTGAAACTGCTTAAAAAAACCCAGTGCAGATGGCTCCACTCACTCCAATATATTCTTTACATCACAACCAGCTTCTCACCTGTACGCTCTCCCCCTCCCTACAGGTGAGGGCCTTCTCCACCAAGCTGTAGTCCTGACCCAGCACCCAGCTCTTGTCTATCAGCTGGGCGTTGACGGCCCCTAGGGACGTAATGCCATGGGTTGCAAGAGTGTCTTTCTTCGGAGGCTGAGGGAGCCTCTTGGAGTGATAGATATTGAAGATCACATCGCCTTTAGACACATCAAAGTCCCAGGTGATGACGGAGGAGGCCTCAGTGATCTCAATCAGCATCTGTAGCAGGATGTAAAGAGATTGGAAACACAGAAAAAGCAGACAGCAGGCCATTAATCACATGGTTTATCCAAGCCTGCAGTGTAGATTTGTTACAGCTGGTGGCACCCTTATCCACAGAATATATTATAAACAAGTAATACCACCTCTTGCTTGTATGCCTTCGCCAACAAGACTTGCAGTAGGAATTTTCTAATTTAATAACAAGGTGTGTTTATTTTCCTTGTATGTGTTCACATGCTTGGCCAATAAAACTGATTCTGATAGAGCACAAAGTTTAACCATGACAGTAGACAATGCCTTAAATATGGATGTTGCTGCAAATAAGCTACAGTTTCTAAAATGTGGATGCTTCAAACACATCTTCATCCCGCAGCACAGAAGATATAAACAATCACTACAGTTTCAAGGTTGGCTCCCAAGATTAGTGACACCAATTCAGCATCCGATCAAATGTAAAATACAGTCACACTCTCCCCTTCTTCGAGTTATGGTGTTGAATAACGGCCAGAAAAGTGTCAACAGTGAAACTGACTTTTGACCTTTTGGATATAAAATGTCATCACTTCATCATTTTATCCTATTAGACAATTCTGTTCTTTGTCATAATTAGTGTATGAGTTCTTGAGTTATGGCCAAAAGAGTATTTTGTGAGGTCACAGTACCTTTAACTGACCTTTAACCACCAAATCTAAATCAGTTAATCTTTGAGTCCAAGTAAATGCTTGTGACACATTTGAAGAAATCCCTTCAAGGCGTTCCTGAGATATTGCGTTCACAAGTATGGGATGAAACTCGAAAACATATCTGGCCATGGCTGACACCAGTGCAGAGGCATTCAAATTCCCACATGCTCTGGTAGTCTTATTCTATGTTGCCTAGGTCATTAATTTAGATCTGGGTGCGGCTATAAAAGCTTAGACGTTACCTCATATGGAGCTCCCTTAAATATACTGGCACTTTTATAGATGGAGTCAGTCAACAGGCGGTTTTCCTCACTCTCCAGCTCTTCTGCTGTCCTGTACAGAGACTTGGGGACCATACCTCCCTCAGGGATTTCACACTGTGTGAGGAGGAAGGGCAGAGGGGAAAAAACCCATCGAGCTCAAACAATGACAAAAAGAAACAACTCACATTTACATAACTTGTCTGTATATGTGTGTGACCTCTTCCTATACTGTCCCAAAATGAGTAGAAAACACCCAATAACATTATTACATTCACTTTAACCTCTACATTAAATGGAGCAAAAGGTGTGGTCATAAAATTCACATGTGCAGGTCATTATGCTAAAGAATAAACTTCACCATGGAGTCTCCTCCCAAGAAGTCGGGGATGATCTCTCTGTCAATGTAGTCCACTAAGCCTCCTGGACCCTGGTAGTCATTTCCAGCATAAACAAGGAACTTCTTACGGGTGTTTTCATCGATCAGGGGGCTGATCTGGAAACAAGAGTCCAAGCAGTCATCAGAAAACATGAACACAGCAGCAGGTTCACCGTAAAAATCAATCCATAAATGAATTCATTACTGTATATGATAATATTTTTGTATTCTATTTGCTATAAATAGTTCCCAACAAACATATTTCTTACATTGAATTTAACACATATTTATCTTCACGTCTTCATATAGCAACTAAAACAGCTCCAATTCAAATCCACATATGTGATGCTTACTGTTTTCATTACTCTTATTGTTTTGCTTTATTGTTATATATTCATGTGTTTAATTTATCTTTATAGCTTTCATGAATACTACTACAACTCTATACACTTCCGCATATTTCTATAGCAATGACAAAATATCCCCCATGGGGAATCACTAGTTGGTTTTTTTTTGTATTGCAGAGTTATAATTATCTTCATTTGTTGATATTAGTTTGTTATGCTCCTCTGTTTCATCTTTGTTTACCATTCTCTCATTTTCGCAATTGATCCATCACAGAAAAGCAATCAGCATGATGCACTTGACAACATAATGCATTCTACCACAATCAGATGATTACTGAAAGTTATTTTTTTATTCTCACCAAGGTCCAGAGCACTGGAAAAACTCTGGGTGCCCTCAGGATGAGCAGGCGACCCAGAGTCTCTGGGTAGTTGGCCTCCACCACCTCAATGATTCTCAACAGAGCCTTAATTCCTGGTCTCCACAGGTGACGCATAGTAAGACCCTCCAGATCCGCCAGGCAAGTCCAACAGCTGACCAACACCATAACACAGACATTGCATGAGTGTACAAGTAAGCATGTGTGCAGCTGATCAGTCATTAATCAATGACACACTGATGATACAAAGAATATTAAGGTACCTAATGGGTCGACCAAAGACTCTAGTGTTTTCCTCACAACGCCTCAGTCCCTCTTCATTGATGGACAGAACCTGGATCACAGTTATCAAGCATGAAGTCAATTTAAGATATTTTAAATATTTTTTATTTGTATATAAATGCATAAATCTCATGGATATATAATGATGTCACCTGTCTCAGTAACGCCTCCTCTCCCAAGGCTCGCACCAAACCCTTAATGTCCATTTGACCCAAGCGCAAGATATACAGAGGACGACCATCTAAACACATTTCATACACAGACACAGACCAATTCACAGATTATATAACAGCAGCGAAATATGGATCATTTCTATGTCTCATTAAAGCTGTTGTTTACCATTAATTTGGCATGTGAACATCAGAAGGGCACTTCCTGCACTTAACCCGGTGCATCAGCTGAGCTGTTAAAACCAGTGACTCATTTTCAAATATGGGAGCTACGACAGATGGTGCCCGGACTTCAGAGTCAATAATTAACAGGCCACTTTAACCTGCGTGGACTTTATAAATACAGCAGACTAAACATTTCTGCCTCTATCTTCAATATACACTGATAAGTATTCACTTCCAATGTAAACAAACCTCAGAAAAACAACAGTAACCAGAGAAACACAGTGACAGTGAGATGGAGTCAAGATAACATACAGTAGGCTGTATTACTCAAACAATACCTCTGTCATGGTGGTGCCAGCCTCCAGTATAGTAGTCATGTAGTAGCTGGGGGCGCTCCCAAGTGTCTAACAGGAAATCCACCTGATGTTGCTTTCTCCAAGTAAGAGACTGGCACAAGAGCTCCCTTGCTTTGTCAAGGTTGAAGTCCCTGGCCCTCAGGAAGCGCAGCACGTGCTGGTCCTTTGGAATCTGTACCACAACAGGCAGGAGTTCACCACAAAAATGTTTTAAATTTACTGATAATGGAATTTCTTAATTGGTGCAAACCAGCCACATTAAGGCATTAAGGCGGCCTATTAGACAATGGATGCTTTTAGTTACTATAATTTAAATGTAAAAGCATGAGCTAAACAGAAGTATAGGCTGTGTGAGCGTGTAGATAATAAATTGATGTGTATTTTACGTCACAATACAAACAGCTCTGTATTCAAACAATATATTTATACATATATATAAATCAATGTATAAGTGACCTTGCCCTTGTGGGTTTCCTGGAGCCACTGGCGCAGTCGAATAAGACAGCTCTCCTGCAGAGGCGTTAAATCACCTAGGTAACGTCTGATGTAATCAGCATCCAACTTATCTACAGGCCAAAACACATATACAGTGTACAGTCAGCACATATTGCATGCATCACATGGAGACATCAGACACTGTGTGCACTTGAGTGGAAATAATGAAATAAGCTCTACATTGTAAGTGATGTGCTATTGTGGGCCGCTTTGTATTTTGTATGCGTCCTGTGCGTTTTTTGCTTTGCTTGCTGTTATATGTTTTATTATTGACCTATGAAAGGGACGGCAGATGAAAATGAGCTATAAGCTAACTGTGGTACAGTACATCAGATGGTAACATCTATGTTTAACACTGTACATGGTTATAGTAAACAAATGACTACGACTATACCAGACATGTACATAAGGCAGCTATTTGGCACTGTTCTGTGAGCTAATTTGGCTTAAAATGTTTCAGCAAGCTTGGGCCTGTTTGCAGCTATTCTTTTTGACACAGAGCATGCATTAGTAACCCAAGAACAGAGGTGGTATTAATCTTGTTGTAGAAATTGCTGTTGCATCACTAATAACCAGTGGTGTGAGACTTTCTTAATTTACTGGTAAAAGCATACAGTACATTCTGCTTTTTAAATGCCATTGAACTATCTCAGTCCTCTCACTAAATATATTTACTGTGAACCAGTTAATACAAAAGGACAGTTCACATTACACGCATCTTTGCATTTATACACTGCACTTTTGTGTTGTGTTTTGGCTGCTATTCTGTACTCCATTGTGACTAGTGAGTACACACTGACCATCAGGGGAGCCAGCTACTAGCTCTGTGTGGCCGAGAGTGTCTTTATTGGACAGCCCATCCTTGGCACTGTTGATAGGGATGACTCTGGCAGTAGAAGGCGGTGGCAGCTGGAGCCTGGCAGCAGTAGTGTCAGAGACAACAGGAGGTGTCCAACGAGGTATATAAGTTATTCCTTCCTCCTCCAGCTGTCTGAGGTAGTACTCAACAATCTCTTTACCCTAAAAAATGGGATGGATATGAGACTCTGTGTTAATGGGACTGTTTAGGTCACAACAATGATTAATTTAATTTATCAACAAACCAACACAACAGATTATAAAACACATATATTGTTGGCATGTGCATTAACAAAGCTTCACATTATCAAGAGTCAATTCAAACATACAAACCTTTTTAATGCTACTAGCATACTGTTTCATTGCTATCTTCTCCGCTGAGCTCTCAAAGCCAAAAAAGGACTTAATATCCAGACTAGCTGTCTGTTCAAAGCATGTCCAGTCCTCATTCTCTGGATGAACCTACGGAGGAGGACAAAAATGTGTGACAGATGTTGAAACTTCAACTCAACATATTCATTTTTTATTTCAGAATGTGCACAAAATCAGGCAAACAATACAAAACGTGAAGCCTCCATAGCAAAAACACTTGAAGTGTACTTATCAGTCGAGTATAGTAGCAGACATCTGGTGTCTAGCAAACTTTTAAAATGAACAATATTTGTATATTCATAGATTCTGGATTTATCACTGAGAAAGTGGGTATTTTAAAAAATAAAAATAAAAAAGCATATCAGTCACAAACTCTTAGTTAAAGCAGATTATGAGTGTCTTTAAACGAAATGAAATGAAATGATATTGCTGGAGGGAATTATGTTGTGGAAAACCAGGAGAATTTAATAGGGAGAAATTACAATTACTCCACCAATTAACACAAGTGATTAGCACTGGCCTATTCAACTGGCAGCCTGTGGGCCACATTCAGCCCAGAAGCAACGTACGACTGGCCCAGCGAGTTTGAATTAAATAGGCTATTTAATGGCAATTTGAATTGCAATATCATTTCAAAGGGAAATATTTGTTAATATCAATGTTATTTTGAAGCCTAAATAATTACAGCACTGCAGCTGCAGTCTAAAATCTGTAAACAGCAAAAACAGCATGAGAAACATATTCTGCCTATCACTACAGGATCAGAATCATGTGAGTCGTGCCTGTGCAAGTGGGTCTGCCATCTTGGACAGCACGGTAAGCCAACACCAATTGAACAAACCTCATACACGCACCCAATGCAATTGGGCCCCATCAATGTAGTCCACTAACAGTGCTTGTTTTTGTCACTGACAGGCTCAGATTGTTATAATATGACAACAAATATGAGAAATAAAACTTAACCTTTCACTTGATCCAGTCTAGTTATTATTGTGTCTAACCAAATATCGCTCTGAAATCTAACAAGAGTTAGGTTCTTGCAGGAAGACAATTGTGGAAGCATGAGAGTTTTAGAGAGGAGTGCTGGGAAAAGTTTGTTATGTTGGAGTGCAGAAAGTCTAGCTTAGAGTTATCTAGAGCCTATCTCAAAGCTGAAATGGCTGAATATTAGCTGTTTACCATATTTAGCTGTCTTCCTGCAACAACTCAACTTGAATGAGATTTCCAAGCAAAACTTGATTAGACACAGTAACAAACAGACCGTATCAAGCAAAAGGAAAATAAGAAAAATGTATTTCTCTGTATGGTCCTTTGTGTAACGTTGTTAGAAAATTATAATAACAAACTGAATCTGTCACTGGTGAAAACAAGCACTTAAGTGGAAATATATGGAGATACTGGTAGAAAGAGTGTGTTATTGGTTACTATTATTGCCACTTATTATGACTGTTATGATTCTGTGCATTGATAGCTCTTTTTTTAATTCTGTTTCGGCACTATGTGATGAATCAAGGGCAGATATGCCACAAAAAATATTTCTCCTATTTCAAAAGTGAAACAATAATCAATCATTGCTGTTTTATAACTAAATTCATTTGCATTTGTTTCAGATTTATCATTACCAAAAGCTTAGAGAAAGGATCTTAAATAGGCTACTGAAAATGTCTCATCTACATTTCCTGGTTTTAAAATCTGGCCCAATGGAATTTGTAATTTCATAGCCCTGGATTAGTGTATTTGGCACACTGTAAGAGGATGATGTAAATTAATGAAATTAAATTCCTGCAGTAAATGGAAAAGCCAGATTTTTACACATGCAGCAGTCAGGACATATATATGACTCAGACTTCTACGTTGCTGCTTGCTGTGTCAGCACACACTGTATTGCTTGCTCTGTTCCAGCTTATAAGCACTAATAAAATCATTACGTAAAAATAAAACCATCATAACGACAAAGAAATAAAACTCTCCTCCTGGGCACATGATTATCTTGTCTGACCCTGGAGCTCACCGTGTATTTGCAGCACTCGCAGACAAAGACTCTGCTGGAAAAGGTCTCGTTATGGACCTCAATGTGAAGTGTCCTGTCTTTGCGGTTCAGAGTATTCTTCTGGATGAAGTACAGGTAGTCTACACCGGCCATCTACATCCAGAAAAACACAAAATTCAATTGGTTTACACACACACATTCTGCTGTTTTCTCTATTTGTTTACATGCAATCTAATGCAACAATGCACAAAATACCAACGAAAAAATGACACAACCTTGACAAAAAAATAATTTTTTGGTTCTTCTAAAGGAAACATTATATCTTATTATAGCAGATAACTGTTTCATGGCATTTAACCAGTAAAATGTCAGAGGAGGGGTACCCGTTTGAAAAGTCGTGGGGCATCAGCTTCAATCTTACAGCGCCTCTCAGTTACAAGTGTAGATCCGTCCTCACTTTGGCTTTCACTGATGACCTCGCTGTCTACAAAAATTGGTATCAAGGGGCACTTTGGGAACCTCCTCACATAGGCCTGAGAGGGATAAATAAATCACATTTAAAAAGAAAATTAGTCACAGATAATTATAGACTGCTGTTATATATGTTGTGTTCATTCAGACATAAAGTTCTTCTGCTGATTTGAACGACTGTTGTACTTGTATTCGCCCTAAAAGTAACCTGATTTCCTTGTCAGGCTAGGATGCATTTCATTTTTAATGGCTTTAACAAATGATATTAAAAATATTAAAATTGTATTAAAATGTTATGGGTTTTGCATTGCAACAGCCTGCAGCTGCAGCAGCTTTTTCACAAGCAGTCGGTGTTGGCTTTGTGTTTTACTGCGAACAGCATATTGTATGACCATTTGCTCAAGCCAATTTCTCCGGGCCTCACCTGCCAATATTGATTGAATTGCTTTTAGGCTGCTCCAGGATATGCTAAACATTGGACCTTATGCTGTGTGTGTCACAGCTTCGACCTTTAAGTCCTTAATCTGGATAACTACCAGCAGGGCAGTTTTTGCTGACAAACTACTGACAGGTAGCAGAAGGTACTATAGAGGGCTGCCTGTTTAAAGATTTAGAATAACAATTGATTAGTTCACAGTGGAGTAGAAAACTATTACTAACACTCTGGGATACTGGGATGTCTGATAGCGTATGACTCAGAGGATTTTCAATGTTGGTAGAACTACACAGACTGTACTGGCAATAAAAACAGACCACAAGCATTGACATGAACTGAAAAGAAGTCAAAGACAGCAACAGGTTTTACACACACACTCCTCTGCTCTCTGTCTGTGTCATATAAAGAGCTATAGGCCCGTGTGTCTGCTGATTGAGGGGGGGCTGAGCTACACACACACACACACACACACACACACACACACACACACACACACACACACACACACACACACACACACACACACACACACACACACACACACACACACACACACACACACACACAATTTGTACTAATGCAGCACAGCATATAAGCAGTCTAATCAATAAGGTGACATTATTAATGGGAAAGGTTTCCTTGGTAAATAAGCAGCATTGACTTGTGTTGTGTAACAAAAACAAACAACATGTTTCACTGATTGCAGACAACCAGAAATCTCTGACCTAATTATTCCCCTCGGAGCTATAAGAATAACTGTCAGTGGCAGGATCAGTCAGAGGACTAATGAGAAAGCTGGGAGATAAATCTGAGCAGTGGAGGTGGTAGACTATCCACTATTATTAAGGTGAGTCTCACCTTAATAATATCGACACTTAAATCTTTTCAAAAAGGATTACTTTATTTAGACCTTTTTCAATGACCTGCACTGACGCAAGAGGAACTTTAGACCTCAGATTTACTTTGAGAGATGTTCCATGGAAAAGTATCATAAAGCCTGTGTAGGTGTAGGTGTTAACTTGAACTGTGTGGTGACAGTCACAGCTGCTGTTATAGCCTGCAGTGCAAAGTGTCACTGTAGCATCACGGTCTTTACCCCACTCTGAGGATATTGCATAAGCTCCTGGCTTAATATGTAACTGCACAGAACAAGAAGCAAAAACAAGACCTGGTGAAAGTGGATAACAAACAGACTGCACATCTACAGCATTTTTTCTTTTATCCTACTGCTTTACATTGAGTTCCTGTTCCAACAAATGTATAGCATTCAGTTGCACGTTGAAGGTGAAGAAAGCAATTACAAAGACATTTTCCACACAAGGACAGAAAGGTTTGCACCTCATATGGTAAAAAAAATGTGTGGAATTTGGGATCTTTGTTGCTATTACAGTGGATTTCCTGTTATGGACAGTTGAACACTGCTGCAGTTTGGCTGGTGTAGAAAGCAGCCCTTGGATTTGGTGGGACTAACATCAAAATCTATCAACGATTACAGTAATATAGCTGAGAAAAATGTTGCTGTCCAACTTCATTGTGACTGCAGCTTATATCAGTGTTACACCATCTACATTTTGTCAGCTGTTCACAGGAATAAGACCAGTCAGCTTCAATATGTTTTTAACAAAACATCTAGACTGTTGTGGAGGCAAAACAGATAAAATGGTCGGTCTGCCATTGAAAAAAAATGAAAAGAAAAAAACTTTCATTTACAAAGTGCGACTTTGAATAAGCAGCAGCTTTTTGTAGATTACTGAAGGCTGCACAATTACCACAGCGGCATGAGAGATAGCAAAAGAGGGTATACAGTATATACTCTGCCCAGCCATTACACAGCATTTATTGTGAGTGTCTATCAAGAATGATACAGACAACCCTGGAAGGCAGACAGACAAGGTTTGAGATATTTAGTAGTTTATAAAAGTTGCTGGTCTGCTGTCACCCTCAAGTGAAAACTCTGCTTTTTATTTTGAATTTCTACATTAAAACATTCAGTTTTTCAATTAAATAAGAAAGTATAGTATGTTTAATGAATGCAGGGGGTGAAAGTTCCACTGGCTGAAATAGATCAGACACATTAATCCCCAGTTTAGTTATGCAAGAGCCTGCAAAGTCATCACACTCATATCCACTGCTGTTTTATGTCATATGATGTCATGGGGTGACTGACACTACAGTATATGGTTCAGTCAATACAAGCACACTACTCACCGCCATGATTAGTTCAAATGGATGCTTGTAGACTCGGACCGGTGACTGGTATTCCTGCACCATGGTTGCAGCTCATTAACCAGCAACCTCTGTTCAATAAACAGAGACAACATCACGACACAGACACAGCAAAGTAGTAAATTAAGAAGGCATGACAGCACTTTGCACGGGTCATTAGTGCCTGCCATAAAAAAGTTCATTGTGTACTAGCTGAGCAACGGGGGGGATGTAAGGACAAAAAGAGCGAATCATATGATTATGTTGAGTTAAATAGTTTGAACTGTAGTTTGTACAAGAAGAAAAAGAAGTGACTCAACAGGAATGCTTAAATAATATCAAGTATTCAGAGTTAGTATCAAAACTTCTACAGGCGCATACGGTACTGTGGCACTGTACGCGGGGCCTGAACAACGGGGGGGAAATACATACAGTAGACTTACAGTAGTGTTGAATCCTGAATGGTAGATTTTTGTTGCGTATGTGAAGCTGTCCAACTATCTGAATATCATCCACACACACTATCAGCTGAGAGAGAAAAGTATAGTTCCCCGCACTGAAACTGTGAAATGAAAAACAGAGCTCTGAGCGGTGACTGTTAGCTCCGCCTCTTTCAGACAAACAGGAAGCCTGTCTGACAGCCGGGTCATTCCGTGTCAAATCAGACAGGATCCAGGAGATTGCCTGCAGCACATTTTGTTCAAAGCTTGTCTATAAAGTTTGGCTCCGAAAACTATGGCCTGTAAAATATCTTTGTTCAGTTTTTTGTGAGGGTATTATAAATCCATTTTTGAACCCATATGTTATCAATCATAATTTTTTGTCTTCAGATATAATATTTTATTGATCTTATTGGTCTTTAATTAACTACAATACCTTAAACTAATGGACATGAAGATATTATGAATAAAACAAGGTGTGGTAGCTTTTTCATAACCTTAACCCTAACCAATATGTTAAACTTATTTAGCCTCTAATATGAATTTACAAAAGTTATATTTACAGCCACTGACCACATGAGAAATTAATACATTATTTATTTTTAAGTCTTATGATTATTATTAATATGATCATAATTATATCAATTATAATTACACATTATAATTTTCACACTGAATCGTGCAGGAAAACCATCTTGATGTGTATTCTTGTGATTTCTAAATTTAAATAAACTATGATCCAAATCTAAAATTATAATTTACGATCACTCTTAGAGAGAATGATGGAAAATTAATTTGACTTTATTATTTTTATTCACTCCATTATCTGATGACTTTGAAATGAAATTCATGGTTCAATTTTATTTAATATTTTTTCACCTTCGTCCCTGCTGGTTGGCACCGCACCTGACTCATACTCTGCACCTTGCTGATGGGAAGGCCAGATTAAAATGACCTCATGTTGCTTTTTGTTATTCAGTTTTCACTTAATACAACATTATCTTGTCAACATTAAATTCTGGGCCAGTTCACTGAGGTATTATCTACTATGGGCGAATAGTATCATCATCTTTGTTACAGCTAACTTAATCCTCAAATGCATGGATCTTTGAAACCTACAGCCTGTATTAGAACAGTTTGTTAATATTAAAAAAGTGTTATTTTCATAATTCTGCTCTAAAAATCAATTGAATTACACACAAGATATTCCTAATATTCATTTATGAATTTAAACACACAGTATGTACAGTAGGAATAGCTGAAATATGTTTGCCACAAAAACAAACCAGTCAATTATGTCATACCTACATGTTAAGAATTCATCCTGCAGTCCTGTCACATATCATTATGTTAATGCTGTCCTTTACATGGTTGTCTCTTACAGTGACTGAAATTAACATGCAACATTTATAGAGTAGATGTATTTGCTGTCTTTGTACTGCCTGACATTAGCTGTTCCAGTAAGATGCAGCTGGTCCCACATTGAGACTCCTGAAGCAGCATCTGGGGGGGGGGGATTCAAAGCTACTGATCTGGCAGTCTACAGAAAGGTACCGGATTCCAGTGGGGTACGGGGGCATCCTGGGAGGGGGAAGTGGAGTTCAGATAAGCTCTTTTTCTTAATCAGCCTCAGCCTCATGTTACCGTGAATCAAGCTGTTCTCTGCAAATATCCCCCACACTGTTTCGGTTAAATATATGCCACCTTTCTGCAAATGCGCAGTCGCTCTGCTCTTTCTCACAAAATACTACAAAAGATACAAGATGTAGGTTCATTCTCACAGTCAGGCTTTACTTTGTCAGTTCTGGCAATAAAACCCTGTTGCTTTTTTTGTGTTGACCTTTTTAAAGAATGCACAGTTACAAAAAACACATGACAAACACACTGTCAAGTGCAATGACATGCACTATATATTTTTCTGCAAGCCATATTTACAATTTCTTCTTTTTTCTTCTGCGAGTGGGTGTTTTAGGTTGTTTTCTCTGAGGGCATTTCAGTTTGGGTGTCATCTCCAATCATACTTTAATTATGATCAAGGGCTATACAAAGCA
Source organism: Scomber scombrus (assembly GCF_963691925.1). Lineage (NCBI taxonomy): Eukaryota > Metazoa > Chordata > Actinopteri > Scombriformes > Scombridae > Scomber > Scomber scombrus. Next base: position 18,258,337 of record NC_084987.1, read on the forward strand.
TTCTTGGCTCCATTATGACAAAAGTGATTACTTTGAAATTCATATCCTGACATATTCTGCACCACCTAGTCGAAGGCTATAAAAAATACAAGGACTCGTCTATTCCTCCTGATTTAAATAATCACTTACATTATTGGTTGTTTGTCCTAATAGTAGTCCAGCAGTACAGTGATTCAAACTGAAAAAGGAAAAGGTGAAGACTAAAGTTTCCTTTCAGCTCAGCTCATCACCTCTCTGAGCCCCTTTTCAGAATCCTCTTTGCTCTCATGTCTAATTAACTCTAATAACAACGGAAGAATATTGGATAATTCTCTCCTGAATGCTGCCCAGACACAGACCACAGACACTGTTGAGAGCTGAAACCTCAGTACCAATAAATCTCATGGAGATTATGCAGCCATATAGCTTTTATTCATGCATTGCTAATCCAGAGCATAAATAAACCTCTTTTCATCAGCTGTTCAGCTACAGTAATAAAAGAATAATGAGAACAGAAAGTAGGCGCTGTTAAATTGAATTCTTACATTATCAACATTACAAGCAGTGTCTCATGAATATAAAGACTATGACCTCAAGTTAGGGATCATTATAAAGCAAACAGGCACAAATATTTACAAAAAATCAATAAACCAAAATCGTTGCTGTTTCCTCTTCCAGTGTAACACAAACTCTGCTCAAAAAATAAACGAATGAGTAAAATGCAGATTATCTTGCTTGTGGCTATTCAGCTCCTAAAATGTTGCTGTTTTCGTTCTCTGTTTCTCCAGGGGAAGTCACCTCAGGGAAGAAGTCCATTTAAATTAAAATGGAGGCTATTTCAGGAAAAAAGGAATAATTGACTGAGCTTTGAGGAATCTGAAAAGATTCATGAATTTCAGACCAACACTGAATTTATCCAGGAGCCTCAGGGTTTAGCAGTGTGTATTAGATCATTTTAAATTCAGGTGAGGTATCCCCCTGATCCATTCACGCAACTTTCAACACCCTGAAAATTGAAGTGTATGTTTGTGTGTGTGTTTATTTCGAAAAGAATAGGAGAAAGTATATTCCTGGGGCTCATGTGTTGATCTGCATCATCTGCTCATTAGTGCAAAGTTAACCAAGAGAGACAAAGACAAATATCAACATCACATTGCTACTCGCTTATTCCAATATTCCTCGAAGGTGTGAGGCAAGTGAGCATCAGTGTTTCAAAGGTATACATAATTAGTCATCACGTCTTGTTGACAAGTGAACACATTTTTTATTGCACGGCAGATTGCACACATTTTGTTTGTCATGATAAAAAGGTATTAATCTGTCACCTGGATGCACCATGTAAAAGTTTGATGTCTGAGATTAAATGTTTTGGATAACAAGTGGAAGCTGCAGGCAATTAGACTTCAAAGTGGCGATTCAGTTCTGACTGCTTGAATAGCTTTCACAAAAGGGTTTAATGGGTGCAACCCTCCATTAGCTTACTTTTCTGTTTTTGTTTTCTAGTTTGGCTTTTATTTATTGTGCTATTATCAGATTGGAATACTTATTCAAATAAAAAGATGAACAAAAAATGAATTCATTCATCTTCCATTCAAATATCTTCAAAGTCGGAAACACACATTCCCAGAAGAAAACGCTTTTATCCGCTGCAATGAAGAGTTGATTTGAAGATTTGCCAGCTGGTCAGATGAAACACCATACACCTAGTGTAATGGCATAAAGGTCAAACTACAAGTAGCAAATGTGGGCAGTTCATTAGTGAGTCAGCGCTCTGGCGGGTCATACTAGGGAGTTGCTTTTATTTGAGTGGGAAGGTTGTAGGTTAGATAGGATGGCAGAGGCCAACATTCCATGCTGGGTAAACACCATTAACATGGTACATAATGAGAAATCTGTCAATTCAACTGTTCTTTTTTTCACACTTCTGTCAGATGGGGGATGTTGTTCATTTACAGTCCACTTGAGGTCCTCAGTCCATAACCAATCATTGGAGGATGGGAGAAAAAAAACAAAAAAACAAAACAGGAAATTATATGCAATGTATATGATAAAATAACTCATATAATTACATATACCAAACATTTTATAAATATACAAGTGGGAGGTTTTTAATAAGCTATTGTTGAGAACAGATGAACATTATACCAGGATATTCCTTGAACTTCATGTCTGTCAGTTTTCCTGGCACATAAAGGACACCAGACTTACACATCTTCTCTGAGGCTTCACCCATAAGCACAGCCTGTAGCTCCAACACACTGGCCAATGTCAGATTAACATTTAATTCAGAGCTGCAGAATGTCTCTGAAGTGCCATGTAGTGTAAGACTGTGTTTTTCATGACATGGATGAAGCCTTCATCCTGGGTCCCAATTGACATAGGGCCTGTTAGTGAATGAGGATCAAAATAAAGCAATACAAACAAAGAAAAAACACAGGAAAATCTGGCCAGTACATTTACATTAACTGATGGTTTGATGGTGAACACAACAGCAGATAACAAATGGACCTGCGCATGCACAGAATCTGCTCTATTGGTTTTACAGGAATTCAGAAGAGTGGCTTATTTCCTGTATGAGACTTCTGAACCTCAGGGACTTTTTATTATTGGGTATTTTATTGAAGTGGGAAGAAATCGTGTAACTATTTAATTTAAACTGGTGCAATATAAATGCAATGGCTGAGATATTCTGCTTGATTTTTAAGAGTAAAATTATTCCCTTCTCTGGGCTCTTCCACCCCCACATACTAACCCTGTGTATTAGCACTGTGCTTTTTGTGAAGAACACTCATGGATGTAAGCTTAAAACATTCTGGTTGGTGAGGAAAGAAAAACAAGCCAACATGAGGTGAATCTTTGGGCTTGGCTGGTAAAAATAGATTATTATCATGTCCTAATTAGGACCAGTCGTGTCAGTCTGAAATTAATAAGAAGAAGCCTGAGACAACTGCCCCTCATCTTGACTTCATGAAAATAGTATATACTTCTGAGTGTGTAGGTTTTTTTTTTGTTTGTTTGTTTTTTTACATTTTCCCCAAATATCAAAGGTACACAAGGTTATATCTCTGTATTGCAGAAAGCAGCATGAGTGCCACCTCTGAAGCTTCTTTTTTTCATAAAAAATAACACGTCCAGCCCTTCAAACATAAACACAGTCACACTTTCCTGTAACTGTGGCACAAGAGCTCACATGCAAAGGGTAATGAAATACATCACATGCACCCCACCCCATGAAAACCCCCCCACATCAAACAGCGCCAGCCCTAAGGATAAAAATCAAAACAGAGACAAGAAATGAGATGTGATTTATGAAATCCCATGCCTCTCATCAAAGAAGAAAAAGAAATCATTCTTGTAGTGCATACTTGTTCAAAGAAACATCAGTCAGAGCAGGGAAACTTAAAATTAGCCCTCTAAAAATCACTGTAAGACAGAACATCATGTTATGGCCTGGGAGTGGTTTAAAATAATCACATCTGAAAGGAATACATTCCAACACTGGATTAAAGATTTGCTTAATTGTAATTCTGCAAACTCTATTTAAAATGTGCCAAAATTAACACCCCCCCCCCCCCCCCCCCCCTTACCTATGTAAGTCTCTAGCCAGGAGGATTATTTGTTATTAAAGTCCATGTAAATCATAGACCTCCCCCATCATTAATGAAAATAGCTGTGAGGAGGTGTAACCATAATACTTATTTAATTTCCAGTGTTAACCTACTCACCAACTTAAGCAGTTCCAATCAAAATTGGTTTGTTAAACATAAGATCCCTCTCAAACAAGTTATTCATCTGTCATGAATTTATTCTATCCGACTGCTTAGATGTTTTCTGATCACTGAAACCTGGATATGTCAAGGAAATCTTTCATCACTAATTGAAGCAACTCCTCTTGGCTACTAACATCTTAATCATCCGAGGGCATTGGGGTGCAGATGTGGCCTAGCAGTCATCTTCAAGGAGAAACATAAATGCTCTCCAACTCCCTTATACCTCCTTTGAATATCTCAGCTTTTTAGTCACAGGTAAAACCCCTATGCTCTGTGTTTTAGTCTACAGACCACCTAAACTAAATACAGCTCTTTGGGAGTACTCAGAGCTTCTATGTATTATCAGGCCATTGTATGATAGGATTCTGCTTTTATGTGATTTTAATATCCATATATGATGCCCCTCCAACATCTTAATAAGATCATTCCTAAACCTATTTGAATCATTTGGCTTTATTCAGTCAGGCAGTGATGCTACCCATTCAATGGGTTTGTTCCCATAAACCTGGTTGTAGAGGACACTGGTATGTCAGATCATAATACCATTAGATTTCAGGCTAGACTGTCTGCCTCTGAAATTTTGAGAGAATACATGTGTATCTATCAGACAGTTAGGGAAGCAAGGTCATCCTATTTCTCATATCTCATCTCTCAGAACTTCTATAACGACAGAGATTTATTCAGAGTAATTCAACATGTCACCAGCTCCCCTGCCAGCCATGAGATGGAATCCTTCACTGAAAAATATGATGAATTTCCAAGGTAATAATACAGAAAACAACAACAACAACAACAACAACAACAACAACAACAACAACAACAACAACAACAACAACAACAACAGTACATCACACATAATAAATCAGCAAACATTGATGTAGAAGTTAGTATAATTTTACAAAGATAAATAAATATGAATGTGACTACATAGTCAGTGTGAGATAAGAGTATGCCATTTGGACTAAGTGCATTTTCAGGTGGGATTTAAAAGTGGAGACAGTCAAATGTCTGGTGGGAGAGAGTTCCAAAGACTTCCAAAGGTGGGAGGCAGATTGGCTGAGAGCTCTTCACCCCATGGTGTCTAAGTATTTCATTAATAAAATCTAGCGTTTTAGGTGCCAGTCATCTAACTCACTTTGAACCAATCTCTTTCATCCTTAAAAGAGATAATTCCACACTTAAATTTCTATTACAGATTTTACATACAGTATCATAAACAGGTCACTGGCTACTAGTTATATTCCTTCTTGTTTCAAACACAGCATTATGGTACAAATCATATCTCAACCACAGAACATTTTCCGTCACTATTATTAATGCTTTATCTTCCACTGCACGTCTTACCTGTGGTGTGCCACAAGGCCCAGTCTTGGGTCCATTATTACTTTCAATATGCATGCTTCCACTTGGGGACATTATTCATAAACTTCCATACAGATGACACACAGCTATATGTCCCAATAACACCAGCTGACACCAGTGGTACTCTTATATCCTCCCTCAATGAGATTAAACGTTGGTCGCCAACTATTTCCTTCAGTTATATTACAGCAAATCAGAGATTGTTTTATTTAACTCACCAGGATCCTGGCAAAGGTTACTGTCTAGTTAAGGTGCTGGAAGCTGAAGTAGAGGGCCATGTTTATCACATTGCCCACAGATCTGCTAGGTGAAGCACAGCGGGTCCAGCAGTAAGTCTGTGATGGTATTAAGGTGGCACAGTACAAGGTGCTCAAACGACATCATTTCCACAAAGGTCATTGCAATTGAAGGCCGTAGTAATGTAGTCCTTTGGTCCTTGATATTTTGTGGATGGGGATGAAAATCTTGAAGCAGGCGGGCATGGGAGCGCACCTTTGACCAAAGTGTCCAGTAATGCCAGAGATGGGTTGAGAAAGTTAGTAAATAAATACAAAGAAGTTCTTTACCTAATGTTCATGAGCTCTTCTGTGGTGAAATAGCTCCAGGTACTGTAGCAAAATGCTCAATTTACAAGATAAAAACAAGACAAAACAATGTGCACCCACCCATTGAGGCAGCCATATGCAGCATTGTGGTCCTTACTTGTTTCTGTTGTCAAGATGGATTGTAAAGCTCTGGACTCTGAGGCACAACATGACAAATGACTTTCCTCACAATATGCTCAGAATCAGTCATCATGATGTATGCCTCCATTGCCCTTTCATATTCAAATGAGGAAAATGTTGACTACAGAGTCAGGGCAGCAGTGGGAAGAAGGACTCACTCTGTGTAGATCATCATGTTGTCTTGGCCCTATTGCCACATCCTACTTTAGGGGTTGCATTCTTCAGTGTCCTTCAGTTTAAGAGATATTTTCAACTTGTTATGGTACGTTCGTAAATACCATGTGACCCTGTTTTGGTTCAGGTGGTTATTGGTTACTGGTGGATATCATATTGGTAAGTAAGTAAAAAAGCAAGTAACTATTACTTGAGACACATGAGTAAAAAGTACAATATTTATCTTTAATGTAGTGTGATGATGATGAAAAAGTAGCATTAAAATGGAAGTACAAGTGCCTCAAAACAGTACTTAAGTATAGTTGAATAAATGTACTTAGTTACATTCAACCACGGCTCCATGGTTTGTTCTTGTTAACAGCCTAGATGTTTTATTAATCACATGGCATCACAGATTAATTCTAGTTAATATGCTTATTAGTTTTCTTGCTAAGAGTTAGAAAAGTAAATACCACATCCGTATGGTAAATATAAAGCTATATAGCCAGGAGATGGTTTGCTCAGCTTAGCATAAAAACTGGAGGAAAGGGGAAATAGCTTATCCAAAGGTGAAAAAAATTGCTGCAGCCCCTGAACTAGGACAGTGCCATAGTGTTAGTAGTTATTGTCATACTGGTCAGTATCACAGAGCTAAGTAGCCTACATACAGTAAGTAAAGGTTACAGACTGAGATAGTGGTTTACCTGTGCCGACATCCAGCTGCACATATAGCAAAACTGAGGAAATTAGCCACTTTTTTGAAAAGACTGCTCCTGGAACTGTAGAGAAAGAGATTAGTAACAGTGATGATTGTATCTGAAATGCGCAACTTTTGGGTTGTCATGCTTTTATCAACCTTATTTCAAAAGCAGGTTTCTTATATAACCAAACATAAATAATACATTTCTAAAGCATGGTCTTGAATAGCTTTATATTAAATTGAGGTGAATTGGTTTAACTTAACTTGAAGTTATACTTTGAAATGTAGGTTTCAGTGCAGTTTTCTTGATTCCTGTGTGTGTTTCCTTCACTGTGTGAAGGCATTACCTCCTCCACAGCTGCTAGATGCAAACCTCCCTCTACTTTCAAACTGCTGTTCTCAGTAAAGATAATGTGTCACCATAAAGAATATTGCATAAGGCATCCACTTATATACTGTATCAACATATATTCTTCTGTATAGGCAGACAGCAAACGGTGTAGAGAAGAGAGAAAGTTCAATGTAGTATACTGCTTATAATTACTTACATTATTTGGGTCCAGTCAGAGCATGTGTACACCTGAGTTGCATTACTGAAACTAAAGGTGAGCATTTGCACTGCTGTTGTAGCGCTGCATGTGGTTTAATTCTGACAAACATAATGGAAAGCAAAACAGAGAAGAAACATTTATGGAACTTTGTGGAGTTCACGTTGCATATCTTGGACATAATGTCAGTGAGGTTAACTAGAGCTTTTATGTGACTTTAAAAGTAATAGAACATATCAACAGGAAGTAATCAAAGCTACTCAGTGTCACAACTCTCTTTAGATAATTGAACTAACTACATGACACGTGTAAACAGGATTATTACAGGGAGTTTTCACCTTCACAATCATGCAAATGGCATAATCACACTAATGTCTAATGTTTTAATCACAGTATCGGTCTTAATTGCACTTCTGTGCTCATGTAAACGTAGCCATTGACTAACTCATACACACACCCTGTTTCATTTTAGTATCACTGTGTTCCAACAATTATGAAGGTCCAGCTGCTCCAGAAACAATTATCTGTTCTGTAATTACAATGTCTACCTGTATGAAATGACTTGATTGTGCATGTGTCTAAAGTGACTAAGTAACTCCTGAAACTAATTTTATTGCATTTCTCAAAATAGCTGAACCCTAAGGTAACTGGCAATACAATTATTCTCTCTTAAAGAAGTAATTGGTTCTAGCTAAAATATAGTGAGTGTCTGGAGAAACCATGAGGGAGACCCACATGTCCCTGCTATTGTCTGTTGCTGTTATTATCTCATTTGGAAAAATCAAGGAACAAGGAAGGCAGTTCAAGTATCCCACAATTACATCACACCAACAAATACTTTCCATTACACAACACTTAAGTGAGTCATCCACAGCAACAACCAGGAAGTCAGGGGAATTGATTAGCCAAGTGTTTAATCATTAATCAGACATCGTCTTTTGCCTACTAATAGTGAGCGGAGGTACTCAACTGAAGCATTTCAGAAACAAAGAACATCTTTAATCATGAGTAAACATCTTAATGATTTACCACACAGAATGTGTGTTTTGGCACAAAGCCATTTGCTGCTTAAGGGACATCATCTGTGGCAGAGCCGAATGAAGCCAGTAAAAGCTGACGGGGAGAAGTTCCCTATTACAGCATCACTAATACTGTAGATGAACATATTGATACACAGGGCTATGCAGGAAAAGCCTGAGGTAGAGGCTCATGTATAGAATAACATTTGTTATTGTCATACAAATGAGAGCTAAACATTTCTTTTTGATGTAGATACATGCACCTATCCAAGTTTTAAACTTTAAAATACGTTATATACCTTAGAAGTTTATTAGTGAACTTAAATCTTTATCCATATAAGCGGCATCGCTCAAAAAAATAAGAAAGTTGGTCTGATGTACCATAATGTCTTTGGCGATCCCCTGGCTTTTCATCTAGCATCATGCTCAGGTCAACATTTTCATTTGACTGATACTATAGTTTATGGCTGAACACCCTCAGATGTGTATGATTAAACCCAGCTGCAACTTCCTCAGCTTAAGGCTGAAGCCAATGCAAAAGTACCTTGAAGTGCAATGCAAGCATGTAGTTCCCAGTCTGAAAAGTGAAGCCAATGCCAACGGAAGTGCCTTTATCCTGCTTTCTCTCTAATAGCCATCACGGGGTGACTCCACTGACTCCAAACAGTCTTTTGGCCTAGAAGTCCATGAAAAAATTACTTACTTGATTTATTACCTCAGTAAACAGTTTCCTACTGACTTAATGGTCTCAATCGCTAGTTTCAAGTCTTCTTCAATACAGCAATGGTGTTTATGTTGTAAATTATGGTCCCATTTAATTTAAATGTGATGATAAAGCAGGTCTATCCAGGCACTCTTATAAGCATGCTGGTGGTCTGTTTTGGAAATCATTTCTCCGTTAATAAGCTTTGAAGACATATCTATGTGTCAATGTCTGCGATGTGGGTATTGATTGAGAACTGTGATTGACAGTGTACTCACAGAGCCGCTAGCATGGCTTTAGACTTTTTGTTATGATATCAGCTGTGCCATTATGCTGTCAGTGTAAATAATCGACTTTGAGTTTTGCAGCAAGAATACAGGCAGAGTTGATTAATTAACTGGTTATTAACCATAGATCTATATCCTGGGATGAAATGAGGACTCAGGGAATTTAGAGAGTGTGTTTAAGGCTGTTCCAGGCGATAGATTGTGGAACTTCCTTTGCTATTTTTTGGTATGCAATACAACTGTCTGTGACATGTCACGCATTTTTAATGATACTGTAATATCATTAAGTTCCTCTCCGTCTTCTTAACAACCAATAAACTCAACTGCACTTAAAAGTAAATATGGAAAATTACTGTTCTGAACATTAAACCACATCATACTCATAAATATTTTCAGGAGCTACCAAAAATGTCACAGCACAGTTTGTTCAGTTGATCTTACAGTAGGGATTAAAAAATCTGGACAGTTTTGTACAATGTGACCCTTTAAGTATAAGCAGTTTCTTCACTAAACCAGCTTCAGGGAAACACAGCTTTTAATGCTGGTCAGCAGTTTCAGTTTCTTAGGTCTCTCTGCAGCTGATTACTGTGAACCTTTACTGTACAGAACCTACACTACCACATTCAGTCTCTATCTTACTCTCTTTCTCAGCACTCTCACCTCCTGCATCAATCCATAGTTCACTAAATAACTCATGAGAACATAGCAGCATGCTGGCTGTAATACTGCTCGATACCTTTGATCTCTAAAAAAAACTTTTACATCAAGGTCCTAACAACACTGATCCAAGAAAACATGTCTTTCTGTGTTTCCCGTTTGAGAGCTCTGACCTTTTACTGTATATCCTTGCTATGGTGTTTGTAGATGATCACTTTGAAGTTGCCATGCGAAACCCTAATAAAAACTATCAAATACACATGCTGCTTTTCCTTACCTGTCATCTCTCTCATACTTCACTTTGTATGTACTTCACTTGTCTAAACCAAGCCCCAGCCTCCTAATTTTTCTTTGCAAGATGGTCAGTCTTTTTACACTTCTCTCCCACATGCCCAATACCTCTCACACCCTCTCAATCACCCCTATCGACAGTCCACTCAGACAACATAGTCACCAGGGCGAGTGGACTGTCTATGAGGGACAAGGGTCTATCTGACATTCCCTTCTCATCACTCTCTTAGCCTACCTTATTTGTCAGAACTGGACTGAAGGTATGCAGTCATCAAGCATCTCAGATCTACCCAAAAGGCAAGCCAAAGACAGACAGCCCATTTTGTTCAGGCAAAATGTCAGTTCTTTTCCACAGAAGACCGTGGAGGATTGGTTCCTATATGTCCAGTGTGCTTCACATTGGACAGCCTATAGAAGCTGACAGTGAGGCTGCTGTGACAGATGCAGCCTGGAACTGCCAGTTGGCAGTGGGAACCATGGATGAGTATGACTCAGTAACTGAGAACGACAGAAGAGTAGCCTCTTGACATGGGCCTATCAGGACATGCATTAATGGAGAAATACACACAGATAGGTCTTATGTGAAATTTGACCATTTACTGTAAGAGGGGGGAAACATCCTGCAAAATGAGGCACTGCCTGGAGGCCATAATATTGTCAGCAGGTGGCCGGAAATGTAGAAAATATGAACTGAACTCGTGAAAAATGATTTCCTTGACTCTCGTCTGACTTTTATGAAAAATATGAATTTAAGTGGAACCTTTACAGAACATATTCACAGAAAAAAGGCACCCCCACTTGCTCTTCAGCTAAACCTTTCTACTGGTGCAATTTGACATTTTGGAAAATAGGTTTATTTAGGTTCTGTCTGAAATGCAGAACAGAAGATTGATACCACGCTCATACATATCTGTTGGTGACAGCTGCCAGTTACCTTACCTTGGTGAGCAAAAAAAACTGGAAATGGGAAAACAGCTAGCTTGACTCTGTTCAAAGTAACCATAGAGGCCTACTGGCAAGTCACTACAACATGAAATAATCACAGAACCCATGAAACCATAACTTGCTGTTTGTTTATTTGATTGTCTTCAGTTTGTATCAAAGAAGTGGATAAAATAGTGTTGAAATAGTTTTGCTTATCATAACAGAGTTTCCATTAATGATGTGTTTTCTAGCAAGTTTACCATGAAACAGCTTTTAACACCATCTGGGCTGACAGACCTGACAGTGAAAGTGAAATTCCACTGAGTGTAATGTGTATAAAGTATAGTATGTGTGTGTATTGGTTCTTCTCTTCGGGTGTGCAGCTGAAAAATCAGAATGAACCTTTGTGATCTGATATTTGCTCTGTTGCTCTGCCCCGTCAGACCTATCTGTGATGCACCCGGTTCAGTCTAAATGAAACTGACGACTTCACTGCGGTAGACAGCAGAGCCTTATCGTACACCAGCAGGGCTCTCTGTAAGTGGTGAGCAATCCGTTACTGCAGTTGCTACATACACATTCAATTCCGCAAAAACAGGCAAGCACACCTCAAGTTTCTATTGCACTTATTCACTTTGTTAAGTGCAATCAAAATACCAGCTGCAGTGGCTGTTGTAGATGAAGTGGTTTCAGCAGTCTCTTCAAGTGGCTTTTAATTGACAGCAGTTTGATCATAGTCCAACATGGGGAATGAAAAAGCACAAACTGAAGAATGAAACAAACAAAATGTTTAAACAAGCCAATTAATTTGTATAATGAGCAAAAATATAACTATAATAAAGTGTTTTCGCAGAACAATATGAAAACAGAAGTTATCAGTTATCTTTAACAGTTGTTGAAATATATCTTTTCTTTCTATTTATATATAATGAGGAGGCTGAAAACAGTCAGGGAGAGATGGAAGAGGAGGAGGTGAGAAAACATAGAAATTAGGTAGCAGACAGAGACAAATGATCACTTTGCTCCATATAATTTCTGAGCTATGTACAGTATAGGTGACTACATAACAGTATTGTGGGACCGCTACACCTCTATTATAAGTAATAAAGCTGCAACATTAGGACACACATCACTAACCTGGTGCACCACAGTTTATATAAAACTGAGGAATATGTCTTCCACTCTGCAGTTCTTTAGTCATAACAGGCACACTCCATTAAGTTAAGTTTATGAGAGTGTCAGCTTTTCAGACAGCTATTATTATGGAGAAAGGCATTGCATACAGTATGCGCAGACACACAGAGCGGGGCACAGTGTCATTATGTGTGATGCATTTATCTTTATGGGAGGCAATGGTGGGACAGCATGAGCAGAAGGCATTGAGTCTTCAATCTTTCACTCATACTAAAGAGCCAAAGAGTCATGAGTCACGAACTGGGTGGCACGGCCATGACAAAAGACCAAGCCAATTGACAAACTATTAAAAAAAGAATAACATAAGAGGAGAACCTAAACTAATAGTGGCGTGTGTAATCAATAAGATCGGCAGTGTAGGTGAGTGCATGATGGAAGAAGTGTGTAGGTGCAATTTTGTATGATGCAGAAACACGAGACAAATGCCAACCAAAAACTAAAGGATGTCTCAAGGAGGAGAGCCCACAGCTACTGATCCCCGTGAGGGTTTTTGAAGGAGTGCTGGCACATAGGGCCCCCAGGGAAGCCAGTGATGTTGATGAGACTTTGCAACGCCCACCTCAAGCACCAGCATAGACAGCAGCTTCACAAACCAACTTACAGGCAGACAGGGTTGTCAAACAAGCAAAAGAAATAACTGATTAGAAGGGAGCATCAAATATGCATCTGTTAATGTGGGGTAATGTGTAAAGTTTTAAATATATACAAATAGTAATAGCAAAATCACAAATAAATAATGAGATGGTTAACCTCTCATGAAGGGATTATTTTTAGAAAAAAGAAAGAAAAAGAAAGTAGCACCCATGGGTAATTTGACAAACATTAAACAAAGCAGAGACAAAGAAAGAAGAGGAGGATAAAGGGAGCAGAGAGGGCATCGGTGCGGAGGTGGGGCAGGAGAAATGAACATGCCGTGTGTGTGGAGAAGAGTGATTCAACCTCGTCTGTGTGACCTCTCTCTTTAGAAAAGGTGGACACACTATGAATCATACAGTACTGTGTCATTGCCACTGTGTAATTTACTAAAAAACAAATCTGCAGTGTTGTTGCAGCAGTTACAGCTCAGACAAGCAACTGAATGCATACAAAGTAAGTTTTCTCCATTGCAAACATAAATATATATGCAATCCATTTGTGTAAATGTGATGTGCTTTCAGTTATCAATTTGCTAAAATCAGCATTAAAGCATTATTCTGAGGCTCATTTTCATAGTTTTGGGCCATCATTTCTATTAACTATGATAACATCATCTTCACCAAAGCAATCACTGACATCCGTGAACGTGACAACACTTCTACAATGAAGTCTGACTTGATACAAAATATATGAGTGGGCAGACAATCAGACAGGTATTAACAAGCCTATAGCTAGTTTAAACAAAAAAGACAATCTAAACCATGTTTACAATAATCTGTTTGGGCAATTATTTTACCATTTGCCTTCTTCTCCAAATACCTTAATTTTGGCTAAACTGGAGGTATTTTTTCCCCTGCTTGAGTTCGGCATCATGTATACCCTGTTGAGTTCAGTGTTACTCTAACAGAAGATTGGAACGATGGTCAAAAACTGTGAAAAATAAGAATCAGGTTGTAATAAACATTTTGTATCAAGGTTGCAAACTGGTGTAGATGCTACACCGCAGGCATCTGTGACTTATACAGTTCGTGAGAGACATCAACTACCAACTATCAGTGCCAAGGTACTGTAGGCTGCTGCTGTGATTTTGTAAAACAAAAGACTTTCATCAGCTTTATACCTTCAGGCTGAGCAACAACCAGCACATGTCTCAATAAACCAACATGATCACTGCTTGGCAAGCATATGCCACGTGTGCGCACACAGAGCCTGTCCTGTGAGCATTCATTTGCGTGATACTGTTATCTCTTGTCCAGCTAGCAGGATAAAAGAGGTCTGCAATAAACTTCTTCTGCTTCAGTTCACTTTGTTACCTGAAATAGTCACTGCTCTGAGCCTTGAGCTCTGAGCTAAGTATTACTGGCTCACAGAGTCTCAGACTGATCCACAGCAGGGTGTGGAGTATCTGTCTGTGGCTGAAGTCAACAGGTTGTATCAGACAACACTTTATCTGCAGGATGTAAAAAGCACCATTATGTGGTTTCTGCAGTATCTATTTAGAAACTGGCAGCATTGATGTGGCTATTCATTCTTGCCAGGAAATAAATGAAACTTTTTCAGTCGTGAAAAGCCGAAAGAGAAGTGGGCTTTTTGCTTTGAGGAGCTGAATAAAAAAGTACTTAACTGCAGGCACAGCCCTACAGGTTCAGCTCAGAAGAAAAACACAGTTTAAGTAATGGTATGTTTACATTCCATTTTTTTTTCTTTTATAACTTCAAGTCTCAGTCTCTGAGGTTTTTGCTCAACACCTGAATTCTCATTAGAAAAGGAGGCAAAGCAGCAGCAATGAGATTCAAAGCCTTCCTGACTACACATACAGTATATTCTTTCTCTTTTGGTTTCTGCGGATCAAGAGAAAGTTCAATATTAGTTCAGAGATTATAAATTGAAGAGGAGAAATGGGCACATTGTGAAACGGTCCCTACTATCAGTCAGAGAGACACTACAGCACCGTCATTAAATGAAAACCGGCAAATTCTAACTCTGCCTTTTGAGGAAGTCTCATTAAAATCCTCTTATCTTAGTGAAGGGTTTCGGCTCCATTGGAGCAGCTCAGATGATAATGGCTTTAGTGACATTGCAGCCATTCTTCGCATGCTATAACGTGTATTTGTAAAAGTGGTTTAAATTGCTCTGAATATTCAACCACACTTTTATTCATAAAGCTCACACAAACAAAATGAATTAACCATATACCTGAAAACTTTTAGTCATAAAAAACATCTGGATACAGACTTTGTGAAGAGTTCTGTGCGATAGCATACTTCATCTTTGATAATAAAAAATATATCGTGACAATATATGAATCTGTGAGATGTGTTCAGAGCGGGTACAGTGCTCTTTGTTGAAGGATCTGCATTTTTTCAAGATGCTGTAAAAGTGTCACTAATATCTTATTGCAAATAGGAAAACAAGAAGGTAACCAATTAGGAGATACATCGCTCATTTACAACATGGTGCATGTCTTTTGTTTTATTTTTGTTTTTTTTCATTATTGGACAAGATATCTTATATCACTGTACTGTCTGCTACTGTTTACCATATGCCCTTCTGCCTGAAGAAACATAAGAAATACATGTGGCAACATTGAAATTCATAAAGTTAAGACTGTACTAGCAGATGGGAAACGGTAGCAGCTTTGAACCTTTACCTGGTTAGGCAAGTTATCACAATATTTAGAGAGAATATGGTAGAAAAAATCAAATTTGCCTTATTCAGTGTGCCTTTATGTATGCGGCGCACCACACTATACTGTAGTACATTTACTCAAGCACTGTACTTAAGTCAAATTTTGAGGTACAGGGGCAGCTGTGGCTCAGGGGGTAGAGTGGTTCAGCCACTAACAAAATGCAATTGTTCGATGCCACCGGTGTGAGAGTGTATGAATGGGTGAGTGAGTAGTAAAAACATTGTACTTTGGATAAAAGCGTTACATAAACGCAGCCATTTGTATTTTTATGCTACTTTTTACTTATTCTTTATTACATTTCAATGTGAAAGGTTTTTTTTTTTTTTAAAACTCCACTAGATAGATATTAGACAGCTAAACATTACTTTTAGTTTTAAGGTTAAGATTTTACATTAAGTTCATAAATTGTATTGTTAAAAATTGAATATAGTTGTTTCCAACCTTTTTAGTTGTTGCCCTTTAAAAAGCAAACAAAAGCACTGGGGGCTTCTTGACAAATATTAGATGTCTATAAGTTGCTAGCTGATTAACTAAAGTACTAAAGAAAGATTTCCCCTCAAAACTTCCCAGATGGTTTCTTCCAAGTAACAGAAATAAAATCAATAATTTATTAAAAAAACAGAAACAATTAAATTCCAAAAGACACATTTAAAGCTGAACTTTCTTTTTCTTCTTGTGTACCCCAGTAATCATCTTTCAGCTCTTCAGATTTATCTTATGACTCTGACAGGGAGGAAGGGGGGTTGGGGGTTGGACCTACCTAGGTCAGTATTATTTTTCTCCATACTTTAAATTCTTCAGTTTATTTTGCTGATAATGTTTGGTACTTTTACTTAAGTTCTTAAGTACAAGAATATTATAGTACCTTATTCATGAGGGATACACAAAATAATAATGTTATTTAGCAAGTTGAGAAAGCTGTGATTTTATCTGCCGCTGCCATATATGCATCAGTTTCTGAAATAACACAGCTCATCCCTTCCTATCTCTTTACAGGAACTTCATGTCTGCCTTTGTAATTTTCGCAAATGGTTCTGCTGTTAAACGTATGGATATTTTTTTATCTAGTAAAGACCAAACAATGTGGGTTTTAAATGTGGCTGGACAATATTATATTGTAGACAACATATATGCTTCAGTTCAGGCTAAGGGCCAGTCAAAAATACCTCTGGCTAACCAAACACTACTGTTATCTTCTATAATAAGACAGCTTTATGAACTAATCAGTCTGAGCCAGAAGAGTCTGCTTATAAATCAGAGACTGAAAGAAGTAATTAGAATATTTCCTCACATTAGCCTGTGTGAAATTGACCATGAAAGATTGATGATATCTCCTAATTTAATTGAGTCCTACTTTACAAAAGGCAATGTATTATAATAATTTCCACCCATATCATTTTATAAACGATAGCAACATCCTTCTTTTATTCCGTATTTTATTAAACAACACTTATGTACAAATATATTCATTACAGGACATGTAAAATAGTACATCTCAATATGGTGTAAATGGCTTTGGGTGCATCTAGTACAAATGTCCAAACTCCACTATGATACTGTAGGTATTCACACAACACTGAGTAAACACACTTGTGAAATTCAAGCATGAGCTTTCCTTGTGATTGCTCATGACGTCTTTACTAATCTAACCGATCCATTAAATGATACATTTCATTATCGCCTGTGTCAAGTCTGTGATCCTAATGCAGCCATTTAAACCTTTAAACTGAGGTGTCAACCCACCAGATTAAAAGTACAATCATGCAGTTCCCTGAGAGGTATTACCACCTTACCTACTTTGGCAGCCTACTTTGGCGTGATGTGAAGGATTTTGCACGATGGCACTGACTCCCAGGTTGGATAGGGTTTTAATATAGACTCTGCTCAACAAAGAGAGTCTCCTGGGTGACCTGGATCTTGCTCCGTCGTTCATCCAGGGCCCGTCCTGTGGTCATAGGCAGTCTCTGCACAGTGCCACCTGGCCGTTACGATAGTCTCTACAGGGGCAAAGGCGCTGGTATTTGGCGCTGGAGCCGGCGCAGCTGAACAGCAGCAGGTTCTGCTGCAGGGAACATTCAGAATGTTCAGCTGAGAAGGCCGGAAAGAGGTGGTTCATCTCTGACTCCACTCCCTCACACTGGAAGTCCAGCCTTGGAAGCAAGAACAGAGGAGGACTCAGTTATATATCAATAAATATCTTGGAATAGCTATAGCAATACAGTCTTGATTTTTCAAGGGTATTAATTATATTTAATATTAATGTTAACAGGAACGCCAGAGTGTATCAGTAATTATTCCACTACTATATTTAATATTCATAATACAGTGTTGCCTTTAGGACCTCAAGTAACAGGAAAGGAGAAGGTAAGCTAGTGTCGTCTTCACACTTTGTATTCTGCATAATTTTGAAACCTACAAGTGCGAATGAGGCATGACACTGTGTGGAGAGAAAGTCAAGTTGTTTATTGCTTGCAGGATTACTATTCTTGAGATGCATCGTCTCATTTTCAAGATGGTCCTGACAAGATGTTAAATTTCACAAAAATGTAAAAATAGGAGTAGTGTGGCAGGAAAATAGAGTGCTCATTTCTTTATTATGCATCAGCCTCTAGTCTTACTGTAATCACTCACCTGCTTGTTAGAGAAGGCTCTTCACATGAAAAATTCAAACCTTACAGTTCTGTTACATTATGTAAAGGTGATCATGTTTGCAGTTCTATTCTGCCATATGAAAATGTAAAAATGTGCAGGGCCAAATTAGGTGCACAGTCATTTTTATAAATGATCCAAATAGACACATCTTACGCGCTGAAGGCCTCTTTAATGTTGATGAAACGATACAAGGCGGGTTCACAGATTAATCCTGCACTCTGGCATGCTTTCACACACGATTGGCCCTCCAGCGAAGCCAAAAGCCGCAGTGCGCTGAGGGGCGGCCAGGACTTGTAGGAGGTGTCATTGGAGGCCCAAGTAAGGATGCTGGAGTTGGACAGGAGGGTGAAAGGGCTGGGAGGGCCGCTCAGCCAAACCCTAGATGAGTTCATGGGAGGAAATGGAGCTTCGGGAGAACAAAAGTCCTGCAGGTGCAAAGATAAAATGACCCTGAAGAGCAATATTTTCGGTGTTATTCTGCAAATACTTTGACCTGTCAGCTAAAATAAACAGTATCTGTATGCTCCAAAACAGAGCAGTGACAAATGACACATTCAGCTGAGCAACACACACAACTTCTGGACAGCTGACACAGGAAATAATAAGGGAACTATTACAATATAAAGGTGCTTATCAGAGTTGACAAGTCCTCATCAATCTTCCAGGAAATGATATGAATGTAGTTATGCCACCCAGTAACAAATGAGGTTTGGATACAGAATTATGCTCTGGTGAGAGGCCTGATTAGATTCCACCTCAAGCTGGGGCTATTCATAAGACCCAGGTAATAACATTTCTCTGACATGTCCCTCTGGCCTCCAGACCCGTTTATTAAACAGGCTCATAGTGCCCACAAGCAATAACCAGGCTTCACATCTCTCCATCTCTCCATCTCCCCCACCCTTCTTCTCCTAAACACACACACACACACACACACACACACACACACACACACACACACACACACACACACACACACACACACACACACAATTCCCCTAATTCCCAGGTTTTATTCTCCCTTGCTGTTACTGTAGAGATGGTTTGGCTTTACAGTGACATGAAGCTTGTACACTGTAAAACACTGCACAGGAATTTAGTGGAATCAACAAATCTTTTGGCATTAACGTAAAGTAAATATGCACATTTTGTTATTGTAATTCAGCTTCAATTCTTCATTGAGTTCACCTGACTTGTCTGGTCTTTTGATTTGAAATGAGTTGAATGGATGTACTGCTCTGAACGCTAACCCTAACCCTAACTAGCATATTAGAAGACATTCCAGCATGTGCTTCTTAAGAGGTAAAACTCTTATGATCTCGTGTCCTAATATGCGTCATGGTTGTTTCTTTTCATAAAAATATTGTGAACCATGATGTGGGGTAGTACTGCCCAAGAATGCTTATAATTTAATAACATTTTAATTAACACTTTTTGAGCATGTTAGCTTTGTGGCATTTTTACTTTTATTAGACAGTCAGTGAAGTTACAGATAGGAAACAAGGAAGAGAAATGAGTATGACATGCAATAAAGGTTCCTGGTTGGAACTGAACCGAGGACGTTGTGGTTATGTGGCATGCTTAGTAAACTCTCGGCTAGCAGGGCACTCCCATGTCAGCTCTTGTTGGTTAACTTATAAGCTTTACATTTTCACTCCTCACAAGACAACTTGGAACCAATGAATCAGATTAAATTCATTATTAAGGCAGCAGGGGAACTTACATTTCTAAATTGAGACATAAAATATTTTACAGTGTATGTGTCAAATCTCAATCTGTATGTGATTGTAGCAATTTTCATAAATGTGTTTATAAAAAAAATGAGACAGTTTCAGCCCCAGACTCAAGTCAGAAATGTTGCAACTCTACTCATAGAGGACATAAAAGAGAATTTGAAACAAACTAGGGCCTTATTTTTGTTTTCATCGATTTGATAATATTTAACTCAACAACTTGATTTGCTCAGATCTGGGGAATGCCCGCCTGTTTGAACTCTACGGAAGTAATGTTGTTGCATCCCCAGATCTCAGCAATTAAACTGAATCAAGTGTTGTCAAAATGAATAAGAACAACAACTAAAACCATGTAAACGAAAATCTGCAATTTTCCTTTTATGCAAATTTAACCTGGTTTCCACAGCCAGTGAATCATATTTCTGGCCCTATTTACTGAGTCCTGGCATTGCCCCACTTGGACTATTGAATATCACTGCTTGTTCCAACAGACTAAGACATTTTAAATCAATCATAGAAACACACATAGTTGTCTTGCCACAATCTCATGCTGCAAACGAAGGTTGGTCCAGTCTTCATTTACATCTAAAAATCCTACAAATCTTTAAAAGAAATTGTCCTCACTCACTAATGTCTTTTATTAGTAAACATTAGTTACACTCCCTCTTAGAGTTAACAACCAATTTACTTTTGATATACAGACATAAACTCCACCTGCTTCTTTAGTCATTGTTCAGATGAATGCTTTCTCCTTAATTAGAGGGATACAATTAAACAAATAATAGGAGATTTTCAATGTGTGAAATGCTGCATGCACGAACATACAGTTAAAGCTTTCAAGGGAAGAGACTGAGCTACCATAAGAGTATATTGTAATGTACAGTATATGTGATGGTGTCACCGTGGACGGGGTTGAGAGGAGGCTATAGAGGGAGATAACAAGGATGAGAGATTTAGTCAGAATGAGTAGATAAAAAACAAGACTTGAGAAGTTAGAAATAAAATTTGAAAAGTTTGAAATGGAGGAAGAGGAAGTTAAGAAAAGTGTAAAGAAATAAAAGAAAAGGGGAAAAATCTGATTGGGAGTCTGGCCTTGTACACGGCAGGCCGGCAGTTTCAGTCAGTCACGGCACACTGAGTGTGTGTGTGTGTGTGTGTGTGTGTTTGTGTGTGTGTGTGTGTGTGTGTGTGTGTGTATTTCTGACAGCAAGGGAGAGATGGTGTCAGAGCAGAGCAGAGGCTACCACATTTCCTTAACCTGCCACTGACAGTCACTACACCAACTGTCACAACATGATAGATGAACTAGAGGAAGACGGCATCTGTAAACATACAGTTCAGTATATAAATGGGTGTGTGTGAGAGGAGGGTGTGTGTCTTTCATTTATTGTTTGAGTTTTGTTCTGTTTGGAGGAAGGAAATCTGCTCACCCTGGACACAGTGACAACATTTTTGGATTATTAGTTAATTCCCATTTTAATGTGTCTGAAGTGTTGGATAACAAGTCCATTTTTATGTATGAAAATGATTATCTTTCATGTCCTCAAGGAGCATCATTGAAAAGAATTAAGCACTGTGTTATACTATTAAGCTTGCAGCTGGCGTCTGCAAGGGATTTAATAAGTGACCCAGGCAGTGTTGCTGAGGAATAAATATTGGGCTCTTAGCAACTAAGAAACCCCAGAAAGGGAAGTCCTTAAAGAGAAGTTCAGCATATCAATTGAATTGAACTTGTGAAAACCTTTGTTTAAATTGCTCCAAGCACACGTTTAAATGAACACAGTCACCACCATCATATCAGTCGACGCATTCAATTCATAGTCCGTATATGGACTTTATGTAGAAGATGTGTATCTGTTCTAAGAGATGGACAGCTGAAAAATAACTGAAAAGGCTAAAGACACACTTGGTAGGAAATGGTTTGGCTGTTAAATTACTCTCACAAACAAGGATCCAACAAGCAACAGCGAGCTCCTCCAAATCAGTTCAGGCTTCAGAGAAGAGCCAATTAATTCCCCTCTGCTGTCATCAAGCTGAGACAATTCAACATGGACTAACCTGGTGAGCAGAGGTGAATATCCTAGTCCTTATGCTTCCTTTCCCCATTCATATTCTGTCCTTGTATTATATTTTCTATTATCTACTCTTGAACCAGGAGTCACCTTGGTGTCCAACCAGTTGCACCACAAAAAACACATTCATACTGTATGGAATGCAAATTAGCTGCATTTATCAGAACTCACCGTTTTCATCAGTCACAAATTATCTAAGTGAATACTCAATGCTCAACACCTGAAGACCTCAAACATGGTTCTGAGAAATGCACAGCTTCTTGCTACAGCGAGCCAAAAAAGTACTAAAACCAAAGAAAGTTTCAAACTATTGCTGCTGTGTAATCCCTTCTACTGTCCTTCTGTATACTCAGTATATTCCAGACAGTATATATACACAGTGTTGGGGAGACTTAAACTAGTAGTTAAACTAGATAGCTTAACTACAATTTGCTGTCACTTGCTGGTATTTAAACTACATTCATATTTTGTGCTGCGTCATGTAGTTCAACTACTTTTTGGGTCATTTTTTGTAGTTTAACTACTCAATTTACAAACTACAATTTTGGCCAATAACATGAAATATTTTTTATAAAAAAAAGACCTATATAATATAAATGTTTTTTTACCATTATTGTGTTCCAGAACTCTCTTTGAAAAAAGGCATGAATCATGTCATGACATGCCAAGATTGCTGTTCAAGACACACTGATCTAGAATATGTCTACCTCTTTGTATTTTTTATTACATTTTTTGTTGACTGATGTACATTTCAGATTTACAAGTGGGTATTGGAGTAGGATTTTCATTTTCTCTTTATATGACCCAACATGTCTATAGATTACCCAACATGTACAGTACCTACAGTATGTTGACCAAAAATGTCAGCTTTTTTTCTTTAAAGAAATAAAACTGAGTTGAGAGGCATATTTCTTCTGGCATGTGAATTTTTTGTAGGCTATTATATTTCGTTCCATATAGACCACATGTTTATTTATTTAACGCTGAGTTAAATGAGTATGAATATAAGTAGTTGCTAAAGCTACTTTCTTTAGCTGTAGTTTACAAACTACATTTCTCCAGGGGTAGAAATGTAGTTTGTTCAAATTACTGCCAGGCTGAACTACATGTAGTTTTTCAAGCTACACTTGCAAAGTAGCTTCCCCAACACTATATATATATAGTATATATTCCAGTGTTTTCCTCAAAAAAGGCCAGAACATGGCGAAGCACAGCTCCCATTTACTGCTTATATTTAAGCTGTTTAACTACATTAGCTTGTATTGGTTGCAAAATGTTCATGCAAAAGAATACCTCAGAAAGGAAGTAAGAAATAATCAGTGAAGTAATCATTTAATATGATATGGAAATAGCATAAAAAAGTGATTTAACATTAGTTGAAACAAGCTCACTGAGACATACTGTAGTAGAAATATAGGACACATACTGCTGACTGGCATTTGACCTAAAACACTAAGACCTGACTTTGAAACAATGATTGTAATGGTCATTAATCATTCTATTTTAAACTAAACTGTAGCTTTTTGCACTATAGCTTGCATATTGCATTTATTTGTTTACATATTGTAAAAACCTGTGGGTATATACCATGTGTATTTATGTAGACTGTATATTTAACTAATACTAAACTAATAATAATATTCTTTCATTTTTCCATTTTAATTTCTTCTTTAGTGTTACTTTTTTAAAACTTTATTGCCAAATGTAATATATTATTCTAATTTAAATTATTTTAATATACATCGATCTATCTAGTGTGCAATGTGTGCATTTCATTGTGGAATCCTGCATCGCATTATGACAAGAATTAAAATGGACCTTCAACGTTAAATCTTAAAATGATTACAAACACAAGTTGGCAGGCAACATACGCTTTAACAGATGCTGTGTCTAATCATTACTGGACTGTCTAATATATTATTAAAACCTCAGAAGCATCTTTGCCTGCTGATTTGGTTGAGTTTTGAGACTCACCTGGTTCTGGATGTAAGCATGAACTCTTTCAAGCATTCCCTCGCAGGTGTATTCGTAGGGCAAGAATGGCTCCACCTGCACACACAGATGTGCAAACAGATGAAAAAGCAGTGGGGGAACATGTGTGTGTGTGTGTGTGTTTATAGACCCAAGCCATTGTAATTACAGCAACGGAGCATCTGATAGTTAATCAAAGCTGACACATTCATTAGCGTAATTGTGAGAAGCTTATATCATGCCACAAGCTCCACATTAAAATCAATGACCTAATACATCAAAGGTGACAGCTTTGAAAATTGATTTCATTATTTTTAGTGATGACTACATCAATATGTCAAACAATGGATTAAACTGACAGTGGACCACAGGTCATCCCGCGCTAAGGAAGCTGGTGTTTTTGGTGCGTTCTGGGTCCATTGGGTCCAGTTATCGGTGCCACTGTCACTCAATGTCTGACTTTTGATGGTTGATAATGGATTCAAATTAACTGAGAGAAAACTGATCAATACTTTTCCCCCTTCTTTCTAACATTTTATGTAGACAGTGACAGGAAGACACACTTGTGGAGGTTGATGTCTTTAGAGATTGATATTAATTACTGCATTTTAAGGCCTATTGTAGTTTGACGACATCAATTATTACAAAATGTATTAGACTAGGGGGTCTTCACTTGGCCTGTATGGTGGATTCCCACTGGAGAACCTCTCCTGAGTGTCTCCCATGGTAGCTAAAGTGAGATCTCATTGTTTACTATCAGGCTACTAAAGCAGTCAGGCTTTTAAATTGATAAATGGTTCCTTTTAGTGTTCTGTTCCTTTTAGCACTCTGTTATTACTTTATTTCATCCGAGTTTAATGAAATGTATCTGGCACTTCATCAGCTATTCCACAATGCAATTTGCCTTTTGGGCATCTTTGTATAATCGAATCCAAGAGAGAGAGAGAAAAAAAGAAAATGTCTCATAGAGCGTGATTTGAATTCGGAAATGGAAAACCTTTTTTTTTAAATGACAATGGAATTTATATACATAAACTGATTGTTTTGCTTGGCCACAAAAAGATGTGAGCAACATTTGTTATTTCTTGCCATCATTGATGACATAAAATGAAATCCAATCTCATCCACACTCCTGAGGCGAGTTGGGAGCAGCCACGTCCACAAAAAAAGGCTCACAAACTCAGATGGTGAGTAAGATTGGGCGGGTGTGTTTCTTTATCAGCCGTCTGTTTCCTTATTTCTATCATGCACTGTTGCCATGGTGCCAATAAAATCGCAGGCATGAGTGTTTCAAAGAGGCAGGCAGCAATTGAGCTCAAAATCAACAATATGAACAGCAGCAGTGCAAATAAACCTTATCAAAAAACATGCTGAGTAAAGAAAATTATGTGCTGAGCTGGCAGTGAATACATATAAACAAAGTCACTGTATGCAAGTAGCCAGCCAACCAATTGTGCTCTACACTGTAAAAAAAAAATTAGCAAGTCTGTCTTTTAAAAAGAATGTGAAATGATTGTGATTTCATACAAGGTTGTGTGCTAGCTACAACATTGCACTACATAAACTTAAAAAAACACAGGATATTCTTAAAACACATATTTAACATTTCAGACCATGGTGTGTCTTTGAATTCCCATTAGGTACCAGCTATAACAACACTTAGATAATAATACTTAGCAACTCAAAAATGTGTCTCGGTAAGCACATAGTTCAAACAAGTAGCCATTTATTATGTTCTCTGCACAACTACAAATGACAAATGAAACGCACTATTTTCCATTTTTTCTGTTTAAGCACATATGCTGGTCAATATGATGGAAAAATAAAGCTGTTCTTAGTTCCAATCAAACTTTTACATGTGAGTCAGCCTTTGTGTCTAGTGTTGTCTTCCTTCCCTGAGGATCCACTTTTTAAGTATTTACAGTGCCTCAGCTGGTACTTCATTGTGCCTCTATCAGCAGGAAACACAAGGTCTATTTAACACACCTGGCAGGTAGAAGCGCACATGCATCTTGGCACTGCGAGAGGCTTGGCTTGGCTGCGGCTCGGTGTTGTTCTGGTGACAGATTGAGCGCAGCATGATTGATTAAAATGATCTGCTGTAGACAATGCTTACTGCCTGTGGGGCAGGTCCCTGGAAAGCTGCCAAATGAACCCAGGAGTGAGCACAGTTTACGTACTGAGCTGCTCAATATCTCTAGCAATTAGCAGTGCAGAGAGCAGAGAGGGAGCCAGCTAAGCATTTTGCTGTAGTGTCAGATGCCGTGATCAAGAGTTCTATTAAAGGCTGAGGGCTTCAAAAGTGGGTCAAACCTGAATATGAAGTGTGCAAGCGCAAATTATGCTCTCACCTACACTATTGTACAGTACTATAAGATGTACTGTGATAGAACAATATTGGAGGACCATTATTTTGTTTAATGAGTGGTAGTGGGTTAAGATGGAAAACACCCCCCCCCCCCCCCCCCCCCACAAAAAAAATCAACATACTTTGGTTGTCATGATCTCACGGATGGCTGTATCAAACTCTTCAGAGTTATTGAAGTCAACAGTGATGACATGCGGCCTGCCGATGTACTGCTCTGCATAGGGATGCTGAGAGGACACCTGACAAGGAATGAATAGGATATTTTTAAAATCAAAATAATAACCATTCAATCAAAAAGTTGGAGAACAGACAGTTGTGGTGTACTCAATGCATTTTTATTTGTATTGTGTATAGTATATATAAATAGATAAACAGTTGTAAGAGTGTGCATATGTGAACAGATGGGCAGATGTTGAATGAACATCTGTAACAATGTCTTAAAGGATGTGGCTGTTCATTTTCAATATTTTGCTCATTGTCAACAAGCCTCAACTCAACAATGAACTGATGGATTTACAGGTATTGTGTTTGTATCCGAAGCCTGATATATCTTATTTTTCTGTGCCGTAGACCTCCGATGTTGTGCAAAAACGATTAAAAACACGTCAATGATCACATTGTTGCACTGTTCGACACAATCTTTCACACCAGAGGCTACAGTGTTGGTTATTGTTCCTTGTAAGATGCCACTGCACAGTCACTGAAGTCAAGAGGTTGTGATAAGTAGCACAATAAACGAGTGAAGGCCTGTAAGCAGAATTGCTTTGTCTGTTGAACAAACAACTACTTTCGGGAGACTGACAGTAGTTATTAGTCTTTGAAGATGTTTTTAACAACCTAGAATGACCAAACTTTTCAAGGTGAAGAAACATGTCACCAAGTGCAGTGTTGTGGATACACACACAATACTTTTAAGAAGGATGAGTTCATTGTTGGTTTGGTTCTGCACATGAGATTTGTTGAGGGTAAGGAAAATATAGATAATTGCCAGCCTCACATAATACTATTGAGAGTGATTATCATGTTCACTGCTAAGAGAGTGACAAATGCATGTACCTTCCTGGAGGTGGGCTTCCCTCTGAAGAATTCATGATTAAGAGAACTGTGAGGGGGATTAAACTTGGGTTGCAAGAAGATGCAGCCATTGG
Organism: Scomber scombrus; assembly: GCF_963691925.1. NCBI lineage: Eukaryota > Metazoa > Chordata > Actinopteri > Scombriformes > Scombridae > Scomber > Scomber scombrus. Next base: position 18,285,918 of record NC_084987.1, read on the forward strand.
CTATGGCCTCCAGAGGGGCGGGACCTTCATATGGGAAGCCAAATCCAATGAACAGCTTGACAGGAAATGAAAGGGAGGAGGAGAAGATAAGTCAATACCACACCTGTGCACATCTTAAATAATTAGCCTCAGTAAAATTGCCACCTTAGCCTTTCTGAGGAGCTGTTGCAGTTCCTGCTGAGGCAGTAGACCATGGTTCTTGACAAAGGCAGGCACCTCTGGGGGGCGCTGTGTCTCATAGTACACTGTCCCGTGGATCTCCATGTACCGATGCAGGATGGCCAGGAACTTTTCCTTACCCTTTTGAGACATATGGGAGGAAGGCAAGATTAATTAAGCATTCTGTAAAAGGGGATTTTAATGTAACAATCATTGGAATCACTGCTACAAAAAGTGGGCCATCCTTGTTTTTCGATTCTTCTTGTTATATTCTTCGTTCAGTATGAGGACTATACACATATTGGTTTTAGCCTCTGGTTGCACCACTTTATGTTAAGTGTATGTTGGTTTTTGAGGCTGTTCTTCTTGACCTGGTTTGGGCACATTTTGCCATCTTAGTTCACTGTCTTATGTACTTTGCTAAATGCTAATTGTAATTCAACCAAATACCACCATTTCCACGGTGATATAGTTTTTAATAAAGTGACTGCATTAATGTTAGACAGTATATCTGAAGCTATCTGAGGCATGCTTTTAATTGCATTTTCTTGTTTTAAATTGCACTAGGTTTACTTTACACATGATGAAGCACTTCGCACTGGAGTGGCCAGTTAATAAATTGAACAGACTCATCAGTATTTCATAGGCCTTCTGTAAGACCACGCTATAGAGGGCAGAGCAGGAATACTCAAAGGCGTTGTGTAAGGCGAGAGCAAAGGCCTAACTTTGGTTTGAGAAGTGTGGGAGGGGAATAAAATGGGGCATCAAGGGTCATCATTTCTCCATCCAACCCTATCTCTGGATTTATCCAAACCCCCTTGATCCATCCTTCTGTACTGTCCTTTTTTCTTCTCCTCACTCCAAAGGACCAATACCTCCTGTACTCACTCGCAAATCCTGCAAATCTCTCCTTTGCTGACTTCCTTTTGAAAAATGTACTAGCCTGTTGCCATCATGAGACATACACCTGTATTAGTCCTACACAGACTGTCATGGCAGTATTTTGGCTACAAATATGCTAATGGGTACTCTCTAAATTGACTTGTCATTGCATTTCAAACTGCTAATTTGGTTTAATAACAATGTACTGCTGTTTTTTGGTCATAAAAAGATCAAAACACTTTTTTGACTGGTCGGAACATATCTATTAAATACAATGATGATGATAGTGATCACTTTAAAATTGAGTTATTTAACAAACCACTAATAATAGCCTATGGAGCTGCCAAGCATGAGTTTTGAATATATCATCTAACCATTTATACAAAACATATAATCTACCTGCAATGCTGCTTCTGGCTGCCTTGCCCTCCCTGTCTTCTATAGGCACCTCTACCTCATCTGATCTGATATGAAAGCAGAGTTGAGTTATCCTATTGAACATGTGATGTTAAAGTAGACTAGCAGCGAGGGAGACTGCTTTTCACACATCATGCAGATACTTGCTGCAGTTTAAGGTGGACTGACACGGTTATGCAGGCAGGTGAACCCAAATGCAGAAAGCATTAGGAAGGCAACAGGAACTGAAGAAAATAACTATTTATAACCAGACTCTGGTAGATGGCAGATGAAGGCAAACGGAACTTGGCATGCTTGAAACACAAGGAGCAAAGGTGAGGAGCAAAAACAACAGCTGCAAACACCAGAATACATTGACCACAAACTGACAAAGAACTCTTCTTCTTCTTTCTTGTATGGCCACAGCATAGATCCCTAGTATGGCTTACAGACAACAAAGAACTCAAAGAACAGACAGGTATGAATACACAAGGAATCACAGAACAAGACACAGCTGGAGTGGGGTAGGCACTGGAAAAGGAGGGAAACATAAGGATTGGTTAGCAATGAAGACAATAAGGGTGTGGCAGGCAACGAACAAGGCAAGGCTAATGAGACTTCACACTGAATATATGTACTGAGGAGGTGTGGAGGGACAGTGTGAAGGGATAGGCAGAACAAAAAACAGGAAAAGGCAGTCCTCCTCATAATTAACCAACATACCAAACCCTGTCTAAGAATAAACATGAATATAATCTAAATATGCAAATTACTCAAATCTACAAAAACAAATGCTAGACTGCTAGTCCCATTTCACCACTTCAATGTCTTGTACAAGGGCCTTCTCCCATTCAGTCCAGTATAACATACAGGCAAAAAAGTCTGAGGGCCTACATAAGTAAATAGACAAATCATACCGTTTTACAACCACCGTTTTACAAAACTTAAATTTAGTTTGTCAAATTGCTTTTTCCGTCTTTGGAAATATGTGATGTACTTGAGGCAATCTCACTCACCAGTCAACATTAGTAATAAAAACAACATTCCCTAGAAAGTTAAATTACAGATTCACCTTCTAATCAACCACCTCACATTTCCTTTCTTTTCATGCCCTCTCCAAATAAAGATATTAAATGTAACTGCAGCTGTTGTTCATTTTTATGAAGAGCCGCTTGCTCTGTCAGAGAGCAATTTTTCAAGTACTTGTGTATCAAACATACCCACAAATGCCAAAATGTACTATAGTACCGCATAGGCTGTATATGTCTGCAAGTATATCAGGGCCTTACAATCAGCAGCTCAATTTATATTATCAGCCAGAAACTGATAGCTGGCCAGACAGGAGCATATTTAGCCTAATTTTTCTGGTTAAAATAATAAAATCCCCAGGGTGAGAGTTTCTCCCCCACTGAGCAAAAGTATCGGTTGGTGGTAATGAGGTAAACAAGAGTTGATCTAATGAGCTGACTCAGCTGTTGTTAGCACCAATATCATCAGTAACCTTCCAGTACTGCAGGCTTTCTTTTCATTTCAGGTTAACAGGTTAAGGATTTTTGGTTTATTGTGTTAAATTATTTTTTTTTTTTAATGTTTTTGCTCTTAACTTCTACAAGTCAAGTACAGTTCATTTGTTTATGGAAAGAGAGTTGTTGTAAAATAAGGAGGTGAACAAAAAAGTCCTTTACGTTCAAGAACTCAAAGTCATAAAGAGGAAGTGAGAGACTTTTTGCTAAGAGGGGAGAAAATGAGAATTAAAGTCCAACAATTAAATAATACAGCTATGTATAAGAAAATAATTAAAAATATATTAATAAAAACATACAAATATGAATATTTCGAATGCAATACTAATACAAAACTTAATCATTCTGCTTTATACTAAATACCAACCAAATACCTCTAAAAAAGTACCATCCTAAGGAAAACAATGTACAAATGGACAGAGCTATGTGGGAGCTATAGCCTTGTAAACAACTACTGCCCAAATTGCAATGGTTCAAAAGTAATTGAACACTTATACTAGATGTTTCTTGGGCAGCTGTGTCATTCCAATTTTAGTTCATGCACAAAAGAGCTCACACGTGGCTCAGAGCTGATTGAGAGTTGAGAGACACCATTTAGATTTGATGAAAAACCTCAGATGAAACACACAAACTACAGCTGAGGCTGATGAAATTCAGCTGGATGGAATGGATATTGAGCTAAGCCTTTTAAAGAAGAACTGAGACACGTGAAAGTAGAGTTAAAGATTACATTCTGAGATGGACTGAAATCCTAAAAACAGTCACTTGAATATATATCTTTTTTTAAACCGGTAAAGCATGTGGAGAAGGGATGAAACTGCATTTAAAGGTTACTCCAAGACACATGGCCATCTTTTTTGTCTGAAAAGAAATTACACAATAACTTCTGCTGAATGCTGAAGAGTGAATGCTCCTTTTAAAAACATGTTTCTGATATCATTTCTGATATCAGGAATTTAGAAAATTCTTGGTTTTCCATTGCTGCATTCCATCCCAAATTAACTCTTTGGGTTAGGGTTAGGGTTAGGTCCATTAGGTCCAGAGGTATCAATATCCTCTTTCAGTTAGTGACATGTTTATAACTACATATTGTGTGCATGCTGTATCTTTGTGCTTCCAGATGAATCTCCATGCATGGTCTCTGCTCTAGCAACAAATGGTGGCAGAAGCCAAAAATCCCTCTGGCATGGAAGAAATTCTGGCACCTATCAACAAGATGATAGTTGAGCTGTAGATGGAAAAGGAAAGAATGAGAGGAGAGAGAGAGGCCTTTGAAAGAGAGTATGCTGGAATGAGGAAAATGTTTCAGTTGGAGAGAAAAAACATGAATGAAGAAAGAAAATCCTTCCAGAAAGAGCTCACAGCACAACTAAATTAGAAGAAGAATGTTAATGCTGAAAATCTTTCAATGTGTGAAGCAAGGAAGGCCTTCCATATTTAAAAGTTAGAGATGGCTATGATGAGGAAGGCCTACAATAAAGAAAAGGCAGGCATCCAGAGAGAAATCCAGGTAGAGAAGGAGGATATGGCAAAAGAAAGAAAAGCCTTCAATAAAGTTAAGGCAAAATTTATTGCTGAGAAAGATGCCATGTCTAAGGAAAGTATGGCCAACAAATTAGAAAAGGAGGATATGAAAAAGAAGAGGAATGCCTACATGAAAGAAAAGGCCAACATCCAAAGGAGGAGAGAAGCTTTCCTGTTGGAGAAGGAGAACATGAAAAAACAAAGAGAAACCTTCAACAGGGAAGTTAGGGAGCAATATATGAAGCTTCAGGCCTTCGATGCTGAAAATGACACCATGAATGATGACAAAGAGGTGCTCAAGGTGGAGAAACAGGAGATGGCAATGATGAGAAAGGCCTACATTAAGAAAAAGTTAGGCATCCAGAAAATGAGAGATGCTTTCCAACTAGAGAAAGAGAAGCCTTAAATAAAGAATTCAAGGCAAGACATAAGAGAACGAAGGCCTTTGAAGCCGAAAAACACACCATGCGTGAGGAGAGGAAGGCGTTTGAGATAGAAAAAGAAGACATGGTAAAGGTGAGGAGAGCCTACAACGAAGAACAGGCAAAACTCCAGAAGAGGAGGGAGGCACTCAACAAAGAAGCAGAAATGATGGTGCAGAAGAAAAATGCATTAACGATGGAAGAGATGACAACACTGGCCACTAACAGACCAGTCAAAACAGGAAATGCAAGCACTTCTGTCAACACATCAGCCCCTGCGTCCTCCTGCTTGCTTTCTGTTCGGGCCTGCAGATATGAACACGGCAATTGCAGCTGCGCCAAGAAATGCGAACATCAAAGACGCTCCAAGAAACAGAATTATCAGTTTCGACAATGAGCCTTTACAAGCATTTAATTCCAATATGTATGCATTTTAAAATAAAATGCTATAAATGCACATTGACATTCATTTATACTGTATTTCGAACAAAAAGGTCTGCTGTTTTCCCCTGTCAATCACTCATTGTAGGTCAATTAGGTTGTATGGGGGTTTTAAAAGCCAGACTGCACTGATTTAGATATGATTCCCTCACTATTCATGATGTTTGGATAAATAATTTGGCATTTTAGACAAAATACACAATATGTAAAACAATAGTAAAAGACAGAGTTTGATGACATGAAGTACCGTGGGATCACAGTGCTCAGCTTGTTTCTCTGACAACTTAAGACCCAGACATTCAGCAGGTTTTTACTGGGAGCGTATCCTCTCCAAAACAAATGGTCCCAGTGATTAAAACGGGTAAAAAAAATCATTGTTTCGCCGAGGCTGTTTGGCAGACAAAGGACATCTGGGAAGGACTGCTAGCAAAGCTGCTGCTAATGTTTGCTCAGCTTGTTTCTTTGATAACTTGAGTCCAGGTGTCCGATGACTAAAATAATTCATCTTGTTAAAAGATATACTTAACAACTACCAAAATTAAAAAAGTTTGTTGTAAATGTGGCTTAATACTGAATAAAAGTCAATTCATGACAAGGTTTCTGGCAACGCATTATCTTGTAAATGTATACTCTTAGTAGATGACAAACAGCCACAACACAGACGCATGATAATTATCATATTGTGCATATAAGATAATTATCATATTGTGCATATATACTCTGTGGTAGAGAAGGCCATTGACAGATAACCAAATGAAATGGACGGTTATGGACTGAAATTACTGAATTTGCTGGGTTTGAAACTTGTTGGATCATTTGGGATAATGTAAGTACACAACTCAACAAAATATAAAACAAAGGTCTCATCATTTTTAGACATTTAATGTGAGTAGTTACATATTAAAGCTTTAAGACTTGAACATTGATTCAAATTTGTGAATTATAGTTCCAATAAAAAGTAACTAAAAAAAACTTTTGCCATAATCTTTGTGGTGATTTTCTTTGTAAATTTACAAATTTCCATAAATGTAAATGTCTGGGGAGAAAAAATAAGCAGGGAGGCTGTTGTGTAATTTAAAAAAAAAGCCACTAGTGACTTACAGTGTGCATCACTCATGCCTTTCCACTGGGATAAGGAACTGTACTTTATAGACCTCAGGGACTGTGACAGGAAGTGTGCTCAGCATAGAGTGGTTAATCAAATGAAACAGTTGTTGGTTAACCATGCAAGATAATTATTTTTCCATAAAAGCTAAAGTCATGACATCATGTCCAGCCTTCTGTCACTCAATGCAACCCTTCAATCAGAAATAAGATAAAATATGTTCCTGCAGTTCATGTTCCACATTCTACGACCCACTGACATCCATGGTAGCACCTGCTTTAAGAAGTTAAATCCTTCACAATCTTAGTTTGGTTTCCTCCATATCTGTCTTTGTCTGAACTAACACAGGCCCCTCGTCATGCCAGTGGGCTTGTTTCTCTGCTGTGATGTTTAACCCACAAATGTGAAATTAAATCATGTATTTTTTAATTACTGTCCTTTGGAGTGAACAACACAAAAGAGAAAGGCTGTGCTCCAAGGCAAAATTTTCGGTAATTTGCAAATGTCAATGGGATTTTGAATAAGGTTTCCTGGATTCAGGAACAAACCCAGACTTCTGGTTTCCCATACAGTATGCGTGGAGTTTTACTGGAACGTGAAAGACTGGAAATAAATGTATAGCTTCTGAGCTAAAACCAAATTAGTTTCTCTCAAAAAGTGCCTCTGGGAGAATGTTATGAATTATTTACTAAAGTTATGTCTGCAGGGCATAAATCATTTATAAATGTCATCTGAGCGTTACTCCTCATTTTTCATCTTGTGCCATTATACTGTTGCTGAGTGACATTGAGATGAAATCACACTTTCTTCTACTTAAAGCGATCTTCAAAATCTTTTAAGAATCAAAAGATAGACACACAGGCGCTGCAGACATGAAAGACGGCTGTAAAAGTTTTGTAGTTTCATTGTTTGTGGAGAAAAGGGGCTACATTACCAGTGAAAAATAAACTCAATTCATTCATAAATGTTACGTTACAGAAGAAGTAGTTAGTTTTTTAATTAACACATCTAGATCAAGTCTGTAAACCCTGCAATGTTTTCGATAATTTATTTCCAGAACTGATATACAAAAGTTAGACTGTTAGATATAAATTTAGTGTATATTTTTTTTAGCAACAGAAAGTCAGGAACAATCTTGGTGTGAGTTTTGGCTTTTCGACAGTCGATAATGTAAGTGAGAAGCAAGTGTACTTACTTGAAGCTGTGTGGATCCATCAATGATGCATCATGGGAGGATGAAGACAGAATATTACAGGGTGAGAACAGAAGTATAAAAAGGAGGGAAGTGAGTAGAAAAATTGAGGAGAGAATACAACATGAAATATTAGTAATTTCCTCTTACAGCACCTTTGCAAGTGTTGAGCAACCCAAACTCTCACACGTGCACCTCCAAACTGTGGGTGGAGGAAAAGCCTGCTCTCAACATGGGGGTTTTCACTGTCTGGAGAGACCCCAACACTATTGACGTTTACACGGAAAATCTTTTAGACTCACAAATGTAACACTGCAGCTCAGGTTGTTCTGAGAAATAAGCAATGCTACGGCAATGTAGGAACAAAGCAGGAGTTGGATTCAAGCAGACCGAAGCTTGGGGGAGGCTGCAGCACACTTCAAAGTTAAAGTATGAGTGAGAAACCTTACCAGTAGCTCACAGGGAAAATTTACTCTAAACAAAAACAATTGTTCCTTTACCATCAGACTTCAGGCCAGATTCCTCTAGGACTTACTTGTTTCCAGGAAATGTAACATGCAGTGGGTGGAGAAAAAGGAGTATTCATAAGTTCTCCCAGCTTTATATGTATCCTACACCTTCTGAGGCATCAATATGTATAAAGCTACAGCTATAGAAGTAGTAGAAGTATAGAACTTCCACCAAAAAACATAATGCCAGCATGTTATGAATTCACACAGGGTAAAATAATTTCTCCTCTCACAGATTAAAAAACTAAAATATGCTAATCATGTTATTGTGTAATACTGACCTTCCACATGCTGGCTTCTTTGCCATACACAACAGCCATATTGTTGACCTTGTTCCTCTGAATGCTCAGTCTCTCTGTCTCATTCAGCTCCTCCGCCACAAAACCCATAAAAGAGTTGTCTGGGGTGTGGGCTGCCAAGGACAAACAACACAATTGGCAATACAAAGTTACACGTCCAATTTCACATCTTAAAAAGATAAAAATGTGATTAAACCAAAAGAGTTGTTGTACAGATCCAGAATGCTGTACATGTAGGGAATACAGAACAAATGGAGCACGGGGGTAATTCTGTTAAGCTGAAATTCAGTTTTCAAATAATGTATTATTCTATTAATGTGTACAAAACACTAGAAATGGTGCATTTCCTGGGGTTGAGCCAGTCAGTTCAATAAACAATACAATGTGTTTGCATTATCTTCACCTAGTCAGTTGACTTTCATTTCAAACAACTCAACAAATGCAATGCTTTCTGCTCCGTCATCCCTGGTGTAGTTGTAATGCGCAGAGAGTTTGGATGTTAGCTCTAATATATCTCAGCTCACAGCTTTTCAGGACACAAAACAATACTACGAACGGTAGCACACACCATGAAAATCCCCAGCAGCGGGGATATGTCAAGTGGGAAGCAGCAAGACCCACTATTTTCTGTCAATTTTCAAACCTGAGATGAAAGCTGACATCTTTCAGAGTGCTGGGATTGTGATAACAGTATTTCAGAAACAGCGGGGCAGTCCATTGTCGAGGAATTAATTGGGGACTATGCAAACAGCTGAAGTTTCTTCTGCTACAATTTTCACAAAAGGTGCTGCGAATTTTTGTGTTTTTGTATATTTCTGTGTGTGTGCATGAGCCAATGTGTGTATGGCTGCTAGTGGTTGGCCACAGTAGGCGGTTTTCGGCATCTGTGCAGACACAGCTGTTCTGAATGACTTCCCTGGTCTGCTTGTTGCCCAAAGCCTCGTCTGCGACAGCCTGAGGGTGGTATATAACCTCACACAATCTGCTTGCACTCTCAGTCACATAAACACGTGTACACTTGCCCACGCACATGCATCAAAACACTTTCAACTGTTCTAGATGTATAATCATATGTCAGAATTCATGCAGAAATTTAATTCAATCTTTTCCTGTGAGCAGATGTACATCCTCAGCCTCAGTAAGAGCAAAGTGGAAATCTCCACTGGAGAAATGAGAAACTCCACATACGGAACATGGTCATGTACTGCTGGCTGTGAAGGTTCCAGTAGCCCCAGTTGGTTCTGTAGCCGTGCAGAGTGGCATACTCTTCGTGGTTGTATGCAGGCTCAGTGCCAAAAGTGTCAATCACTCGGATGTGGCACCTGGGACAAAAAAGGAAATAGATGGAGCTAAATGTGGAACAAAGTTACTGCTCACTTTTAAATAATACACTGTAAGAAACAGTGATAAAGAAAACAGTAAGAAAGTTAAAAAAAAAAAAAATCCTGTTATCTTGCACAGCACATTAACAATATAAATGACACAGGTACGTCCATATCAAACATTTAGGGACGATCTATAAGTAGCCACATAAAAACCATGAATGTATTCTCATTTTGAGCTACAAGAGCTTGTCTATGTACAATTGTGTCTGAGGTTTAGTCTGTAAAGCTGTCGGTGGTGATGGATATTCATGTCCCCCGCCAGTCCACCCCGCACTGGGCAGAGCTTACACGGGCCTCAAGATGAGACAACTGAGGCTTAAATCACATCCTTGTTTCACAGTCACCACAGGGCCCTCAGCTGGAACAGATCGTAGTTCAACCTGGATGGATCTAAACTGAATTTGAGTCAACCACATGTAGGGATGCCAAACGCATTTTAAGGAGACAATGTAATTATCTTGCCACATGCAAGTCTCTTTGGATTGCCTGAAAAATGCTTAAAATTATCTATGATAATGTTGAGCCAATACTTCAACAGGGGAAATTAAAGTTAAATATGTTACAGAAAAACTGTGATGAAACAAAACAAATGGTTCCTGGTTCTTTCATTTGCTGCATGTCATAGCCCTGTCTCTGACCTTCTTTCCTGTCTGCTTCTTCACTAGTCACTGTCAAATAAAGGCAAAAATTGCCAAAAAATAATCTAAAAAAAAGAGAGAGAGAAATTGTGTATAGTTCACAGTGAACGGCTAGAGAGGACAAAGAAAACAACATCAGCACTTTATCAGCAGTGAGTGTTCACAGTGGGAAGTCAAAAATCAATTGATGTAATCCAATCTGAGAGGATTTATCAGTGCCCTGCATCACTAATCAGTGTCTGGGCTGAGGAGCAAATTAAATGTCGGTCTGTCACTCAATGACAGTTAGGTAGTGTTGGTCGATCAGCTGATGTTGTACTGATGCTGATTGGCATCAGAGGAGGCTTTCATTGCTGCCGTGTCTACTGTACACAGGGCCTCATTTGAAATGAATCCAAATTGCAGGACAATCAAGATGAATTATTGTGAAATGTGTGGGCCACTGCTCAGTTTTGTAATGGGTATAACACCCTCTGACCCTTCAACATTCACAATAAATATGGAATGAAACAGACTGTATCAGCTAACTGAGTTGCACTCCAGAAAGTCCTTTATCATTATATAGCTGTCCTAATCATTATTTTTACACTGCTACAACTAAAACTTTTTGTTTTCTTCCACTATTTTTCTTTTTAATAAATATCCTTTCCAGTTGTAGTTTGTATTAAAAGTGTTTTGCTTTGTTTATTCTGTTTGGATAAGAAAAAAGAAGGATTTGTTTGTACACTGTGACTGCAGTGCTGCCCAGCTGGAACAGAACAGCAGAAACTTTACTAACTAGCCTGTTTGCTTAAAATGTGATGCATATAAAAAAACAGAGTTTGAGATTCTGAGAAAAACTAAATGACATCAACCCAAAAGCATGAAAGCTCCCACGCCTCTCTCCCTTGCTGAAGCACAGTGAAATTGCCCAGTGTCCACCAGCCGGCAACGCCAGCCAGTCAATAAGCCAATGATCAAGTTTTTCAGCAGACAGGCAATTAGTTATAACAGAAATGCATGCAACAAACAAGCACTGCAGAGCTTAGAGTTTGGTAAACAAACAAAAATGACAGGGACAGAGAGAAAGAGATAGCAAAGTACTGACTTGTGCTTCCTCAGCGACAGACCCATGTGCTGCTTCATCTGCTGCAGGCCGTGGTAGTCAGTGTAGATAAGGTCAAAGGGCAGAGGTCCTGTCAGAGGGCAGCTTCCTCTTCCTGGAGGGACCCCCAGAAACCTGTGCACACAGGTCAGATGTGGTTTTAGCATCATAAACAGCCCAGAAATATGCGTAGTTGCACGATACAAACAATCACTTACCACAGAAGAGATAAATGACAATGAAAAATGTCACTGCCTACGAGAGGTTGAGTAACCATCTCACAACTGCAAAGAGAAAATATTTCTTCAAAAGGGAAACATGGTAGGAAGAGCTAATTTGTTGAGTGCTTGAACAGCATCTCAAATAGGATCACATCTAAAAGCTTGGTTAGCTAGCCTTCAGTCCAATGAAACACAGACTGCAGTGTGTAAAGTATTACAGTGTGACTGTAACTGTTAGATAATCTTGTTTCTGTAAGCTGACCATGCAAATATACAGTACACAATTCATCCAGGGCTGCATTCGACCAGCATATCTTCCACTGTGTTATAGTTTTTAAAACTGTCATTATTCTTCTTCCAGTGTTATTGCCACTGTGCAGGTAAATAGAGTCTTGCAGAGGACTGAAGACACAAAACACTTTTGTGAAAATTGTTGTGATGTCAGAGATTTGATCGTTTTACAGTAATGAGTGATCGTTGCCCATAAAAGGACCACCAAAAAGCATGATCAGGTTAGTAATTGATTTCCATGGGACTGCCTTACTTTTCAAGCTGCTCTGTGCAATTTCTCCCAATTCTCTGAAGATGTGTGTGTGCAAGGATGAAATGAGTATGGCTGAGGAGGAGACACGGCGAGAATGATAGTTGAAGGCATGAAGAATGAAAGGGCCCACTTGCGTCGTGAAGCATGTCAGTGCTCTCAGCGAGACACCGGCAGGGCCATTGAACCGTACAACACAGAATTCAACGCTACCAGGCAGCGATGTTTCACGACAGGGAGCCGCCCAATTTGTCTGCACGGTTCCGACTCTCACACGAAAACCCACATATTATGTGAGAGACGCGGGACCTTTATTTAACCAAACATCTTTGACAGATACATAGGGATGGCTGCTTTCAAGCATTATTTGTGCTGAATCTGTCTCCGTCATGGTGCCATCCAAGCAATTACCACATAAATGCTGCCTTCAAGAGTGCTACAATGGCGCCTTTTGCGTTTGGTGTTCTTCTCACTTGCATTGTTAACTGTCTTACTGGGCATTTTTCAAGCATAATAATGAGTATATTACAGTTACTGAAAGTGAAGGACATGTTTTTACGAAGAGGCTTCAAGATTTTAACAAACACAGGGCACAGTGCTGTAGAGATACTGTGACATTATTCTGTGCAATGCACCAGCTTGGCTTAATCAGTCTCGATATCAAGCACCTGCTGTCTGAAAAAATAACTACATCCAGACGAGAGCAGTAACAAAAGAGCCTCCTGTTATCAAAAACACGAATGACAGGAGATTTAAATTTGTCAGCTGCTATGACAAAGTACAGCGTGGCTTCAGAACGCTGTGTTCAGTTGGGATCAAGGTAGCACTTTGTTTGAGGAAAAGGCAATCAAGCATGTCTATTTTCATTACAGTACTGCTTTGTAAAACTTCCGCCTTTCTTTAGAGCGACGGCACAGTACAAAAACAGCCGAGGAGAAGAAGCAGATGTGCAGATCTGTAAGACACTCTCTATACTAAATACAGCTTATGTCAAGATAATGACATTAAATATTCTGAGGCAGTTTGTGAAAAAGGCCAACTGTAGTATACGATAAAATATCTTCATTAATACAAGAATATAGATCTGTAGAATACATTTGCATTCCCTGAAGGTTTATCCATGCTACATATCTGACTTTATTTTTAAACTTTTAAACTTAACCCTAAAATCATGTCCTAAAAATAAATGGATAACACTGTGTGGACCAAATTTTGTCCTCAGATGGGATTCTTATCCCCGCAACAAGATGAAGTGATGAATACATATTGTAAAAAAGATCTGATTAAGGGATTTTTCTGTCTTTTCTTCCCTCTAATTTTGACGTTGCATAGTTTACAATTGTACTAACAGTATAGCCAAAACATATGTGCAAAAGAATGCAACAACACACGTCTGGGAACACTCCAGTGCACCACTGATATCATTTTTGAATGTGTATAACATCAAAAAGTTATCTGTGATTTTACCAGATGTAAATCTGTAATGATTAAGTGAGAAACCAAATTACTTGCAATGAAAATAGGCTGGGTCTGAAATATTTAATATGTGCAAAATGTTGATTTTGATCATATAAAAAAGAGACCACTGTCATTTGTTTAAATATGACCGAGAGCCTCCTCTCTCAGCAAAGAAAAGTAACCAATAGCAGTGAAAGCCTCGCTTTAAAATATAAACATGATCACAGCTGTGGAGAAAAAAAGTGTGTTCGGTGACTGTTGGCTGAAAACATTTTTGTGTTCAACTGCGAACGCTTCATGAAACGTTTTGCAGCAGTACCCCTAAACATGCTCTCCCTCTTTCTCTCTCACTACCTTGTTCAAAGACACAACCTGCTCAACCAAGAATCCACACACACACACACACACACACACACACACACACACACACACACACACACACACACGCACACACACGCACACACACACACACACACACACACACACACACACACACACACACACACACACACACACACACACAAATACCTGCAAAACATGAGCCTATTGCTCTTTCTCTGGACACTGATCGTAATTAGTGAGCGCTGCAGCCATGTGTAAATGAGCATGGCAGCTGGTTCTCCTACAGTAGATGGGATAATGAGCAAGAGTGTGCTTTAAGCTGTGGTTTCTTCGGTCAAAGGTTCACACCCAGGCAATTTAATGCTTACACAATCAAAAGCTCTTCACTTAAGCAGTATGTCTGCTTCCTACATTGTGTGCCATCTGCAGACAAGAAGATACAGCAGTGTCCAGACAACAGAATCATACTGTAAGGCCCTGATGATGGAAGCAAGTAAGTTTATAACAAATTAACTTCACTTATATAGATGATCAAGTGTTTCACAAAGGGGAGATGAGAAAAATGTTTTTTTGTGTGTAAAAAGATCAAAAAAGAAAAAAGGTGAAGATGAAATCTTTCATTTTACATCTTATTATTAGGGTCCAACTTTAATCACATTTACTCATCCCTTTTTTGCAGTCAAAAAGAATACCAATATGCTTTTTAGAAGTATTGTTAATAGTTTAATATTATTAGAATGAATAAAGAAAGTCTGGGGAAAATATCAGAGATGCCCTGTTCAGTCTTAGCTGCATTAGCGGGCGTGCTAACACCAGTAACATGGATTTTGAAGACCAAAGACTAGGGCAGAATCTAACCAGACCTAAATGATATTTGCAGGTCTGTTTACATGTTGTTTAATATGCTGCAGCTGAACATTTGATTGGCTATACAATCTGCTAATTGACATAAATGGTACATGTTTTCCTGGTGAATGTTTGCTTGGTGGCCTGTTCAACAGGTTGGTTGGTTGGTTGTCATTTTTGCTCATAAAAAATTCTGGGAGATTGTTTTGCAGATATCTTCTTAAAAAGTAACGACCACACTAATTCCTGTTGTGGAAGGTATGGAAGTGTGTGTGTCAAAATGGGGAAAAAGTTCAAAGCAAACTTAAAAGAAAAACACTTAATCAAAATCTTCCACATTATAACGAAACAGCTTTCACTCATGCATTTTTGTGATAAATTAAAATATATCTGTATGACGCTATATGATTTTTTTTTTTGTGCATTTGGTTTCACTGTCCAGTAGTATATGTGGTCATATGTGTCAATAGTATGTGTATATGTGAGGTTTCACTGTATGAGTATAAATATATAATATACAATTATAAATGGTGGCCCTACAATGGCTCTCATAGTTTAATGCTGGCGTGCATTAGTGTGAGAGAAGATGTATTACAGTGACTGAGAGCAGAACTGTACGTGACTCTGCTCGTCACAGATCCACTGAAGCTGCTGGTGTTCAGAGATTTAATTGGATATATGCAAATCCGTGGAAACTTTAAGGGAAGTGTAAAAGGATTAAAGTGCATTAAGGAGCCAGAAGTGTGGAAATGGGAGTACACACACATACAGTAACACAAGACACAAACAACTCTATCTCTCTTTATCTCCCTCACACATACACACACACAGGATTAAAGGATAAGGGTGGCATTATTTTATCTTTTTTTTTTTTTTTTTAAACATTATCAACTACTCCATGAAAACACACAAATCAACAATGAATTTGTTTGTGCAGTCACATATGCCTCCATAATAGACTGTAGAGCTCAATTTTCTTTCAAAAACTATTAAAAACACATAATAGAATCATACTGTATAATGGTGACATTTGGTTTATAATGACGAACACAGTAAGTGCAGTTTATTCTTCGGGTAACCATGAGCATCTGATGTATGCATAACAACTTTATTGTTCTAGATATGTTGTTAATGGGTTTTGGACAACACTGGTTGGCAACAGAGGAGGCTTTGCTGTATATGGTTTTGGCTGCACAGACAAAATAAGTCGGAGAAATCCATCGCTGGATTTGGTGTCTTTATGGGATTTTAATAAAAAAGATAAAATGATGTCAGCATTACTCTTTAAGACACATGTGCAAACGCAGTATTTCTGTGAGCTATACAGAAAAAAGAACTCAGACTTCAGAAAGTAGGAAATAAATGTGAGAGAATGATGACTGCAAAGAGAAGAACAAAGGTGCAAGACTTGCATAAATTTCCTGACACCGCTTGACAACCACCATCGGGCACAATTTCTCTGTTTCACAGCTGGCTACTAGCACCACAGCAACTCACCAGTTTGGGGAAAGGAAGAGAGGTAGAGAAACAAACGAGTGTACGGTGCTACACAGTTGCACTGCATTACATCTTAAAGGAGGGGCGCATATGTCCAACAGAGAGGGGAATTGGCTGAGGCAGATTTCCAGGCACATATGAGGGTCTGTGGCTGGGGGCAAGGAGTTTACATAGGGCTAGAGAGAGGGGCTCACAGTGTGAAAGGAATGGACATGGAGAGTTGACCTGCCACTGTGTGGAAAGCTGGCCTGGCAGAGAGAGTGGGGTCTGGCATGCTAATCAACCACTTGAGACAGCAGGATAGCCAGAAAGACAAAAACTCAGATGTTGTCTCTCTTATGATCCAATATAGCTCATGTGTCACTTTTAGATTTCACGTTAAAGCAGCTCATTAAACTGATCGCTGTCACAGCACATGAGAAAAACTATTGCTTTGTGCTGAATAACTATGTAACCATAGAAAGAGTAGCGATGACTCCTAATGTTCAGTCTTTATTCAATAAGAAACTAGAAATATATCAATAATACAAACATCTGGGGAGAAGAAATCGGATTTGAAACTTTGTTTTTTAAATTACTAAGAGGGACTATCGTGCTAAATAAGCAGCTCATTTATATTTCCTCCCATTTTTCACTTCATTTTCTATTCTGGAAGCACTTTTCTGAGCTGTCAACATCATAAGAGGACCTCATTTTCTTAAACTGCAGTAAACAGCATCCTTACGCAACAGAAAATATACCAACTCTGGGTGTGTGGGGATGTACACAGAACAGGCTTAAACCACTAAGCTCTTTAATAAATCAACTATTTTTCTGTGACAGTCTGGAAAAATGAAAAACAGTGAACCCTAAGTGTAACATATGTCACATATCACCCAAAAGTTGATTGCAACACAGGAACCACAATACTGTTAACATCAATTAGCCAGTTTATTACACTGTTGTACTGAATACAAATCCTTACCATCACCGACTTTTTTTTAACAATGCTGCTCTTTTTGCTTTTCACCACAAAGCATAGAAACAAAGGCACATCAATCAGAAGCCTTCAGGGTGAGAGTGCATCAGCACTTATGGAAAGGCAAGACCTGAAACTGGCAGTATAATAAGCCTCGTTGTTTGAGCTTCGAGGAAAAAGCAGCTTTGATTTCACATTTCTAATTTTACACTCCTGCACATGCCTGTCATTGCGTTCACCATGCAGGATAGGCTGGTGGATTAGACGCATTTGACCCCCCCAAATATGACATTTTCTTCAGTTACTGTTCACAAAATTCAGGCACGTCTCCCTGTTTGCAGAGAGAAACAAGGTGGAATTACCTAGGGACTGCGTTAATGTGCTCTGTCAAGTGCTCCACAGAAGCCCACTAGACATAATTGATATAGAAACGACATTGACAAAATGCAAAGCAGCGGTCAAATCCTGCATGTCAAACCAGAGAATAGAATAGTGGGAGAGCTTGAGATACAATTTGTACCAACAGTGAAATTAAATCAGTGCAAGGAAGAAAGGGAAAGGGGAAGACTGTGCATGGAGGTCAAGGAGTGTTGTTGAAAAAGTACTAATATATTGGTATCTGCAGATTCTCTCTGGGTAACAAAACTAGTAGGTGGCAGTGTGTGTATGTTATCTCCTCAGTCTGCTGACAGAACTTACTAAACCCGTCAGGCTGCAGCTACCTCTCCCCTCCTCTTTTTCTCTCTCCTCTGTTTCCCTCTCCCATCCACCACACCTCAGGTGTTGAGACCCCGTGCTCTGTCTCCAGCTAATTACCCGCGTCACTCAGGGAGGAGATGAGGGGAGATCCCCAAGCGGAAGTGACAGCTGTCTGTGCCGCCCTGCAGACTGCCGTAGGGCCCTCCCTGCAGTGTGCGACAAGTGCCGGTGCCACTGGCAGAAATGATGTCACAGAGACTCAAGTCTCCGCCTGAATTACAATAAACCCAGGAATGAAGGGATACTTCTTGCTCTCTTTTTCTTCTCTCTCTACTGCTCCTGTCTTTTACTCTTTTCTTCATGACTCAGCTTCTTGTCAACAACGATCTCAAATTCATATCTGAATGTTTTCAATACTACCTTCTCTCATTTCACACACATGTATAGAGAAATGGTTCATGAGGGATGCTTTTAGTTTAAGACAGTACACAGTGAATAATAGTCCAGCACTATTAAAGGATAAGACTGGTGGTATGCTATATTTTTGTTACTGTCAGCAATATATAGCGTATTCCTCTGTGTCTCTGTGCCATAGAGCTCCATTGTTTTCCAACAACTATTAAAAACATAAATGAGACACACTGGTGCACACATTCCTTTATTATGACAAATGTGGGTATTGTAGTTTACTTTGAGTTAATTCCACACACACCGTCCTGATGCCATAAATACTCATTAAAGCACCAAAGTGTGAATCAATGCACAGATGAAAATAGTCCCTAGTGAATACTCTATTTTCTCATGTCTGCATAATGTTTGCTGAAAGCTACAGTGCCCAGCTTTTTCAGGAAATTTACACAAACTTTCATTTTCCGAGTGGGCTGAGGGTCACAGAAAGAGGACAGAAAAGTCGAAAGAAGTTGAGCGACGGGTTAATCTATTATTAGTTTTGGTATTTTTATGGGATTTGCTGACAGTAACACAAATGTAAAGTAACACAAGCCATATCCTTTAAGGTTATACCACAGACAGTTATTTGATCATATTACCATCCTTGCCATTGTGTTATGGAAGAAATACTGTTTAGTTTTTACTGATTTAAGTCAGAATCTGCCATGCCGTAAAAGATGTGAGCCAATTTTCTGCTGTTGTCAGAGCAGTGGTCGCTCCACCATGACAACCATCTGACAGAGTGGTGTTTTGAATATCACAGCCTAAGATCATAGATTAAAAAGAGTCTCGAGCAACACGAGCAGCTCTGTCAGGATGTTATAAGTTTGGTGGGTATTTGGTTATAAACTAAAGTATAAGACAAAGTAAAAGCTGGACCTGTCGATGTTGCTACATGATAAATTAGGGGAAAACCAAAATGATTAAAATCCACCCTGAGATGGACATGAATATCTGTACCAAAATTTCAGTCCCTCCAACGGTTCTCCGGACATTTGATACTAAAAGGCAAATGTCAATCTCGAGGTGGCGCAAGAGGAAAAATTCAATCACTTCAATCTGAACCAAAGAGGTGAAACGACCGACAGATTGACAATGTCATTCCACTGACTAGCCACAAACATAGCTAAAAACAGTGCACATGAACAGCTAAGAGGAGGTGTATGATATCACACGTGTAACAGTTCTTACATAAAAATCTGGGTGATTAACATGGACAGCTTTGCCCTGCTCCCCTAACACAGACACACTTGGGAAACCAGCTATGTAATTATGAGAAATGTATAATTATTATCATAGCTAACATTTCAACTACATCGCTGATTGGTGCATGAGATAGAAATACATTAATATTAAAAACTGAATAATACAATCGCATAATCATTATGATTGTTGAAAAATTACAATTACATACTACTAAGAGGGTGTAATCAGAGACAACATTTTGTATTGTGTAGGGTGAGAAAAGACAAGATCGTGCAGTGAGTTTATTCCTCGTCCAGATCGACATCTTAGTGGAGGATCTGCAGTGAGAGTAAACCAGCATGGAGCAAGTCTGTGGAGAAAAGGCTGTGGCTGAACAAAGTATATGTGAGCATAACTGATTTGTCTAAGCAGGACACCAAAGGGAAGATGCCAGTCAAAGTGACGACTCAGCGAAGCCACCAGAGAGCATGAATGTTGCCAATTAGAGGCAGTTATGTGCAAACCAACCGACTCCCACTGTAACTAAGCTCCCGGTGTGGCTAATCTGTCTATCAGAGAAAACTCTAAACACATCAACAATCCTGTCCACATAAGATCCACAGCAGGCCACCCAGCGATACTAAGCTCCTTTCTGAAAAGCCTGGGTGGGAAAGTGAAGAGTAGGAAATGTAAATAGATACAAGCCTAAGGGAATACGTGGGAGCACAACCCACATAACGATCTGTCAATTTAAAATAGCATGGTGGAGAGTAAGAGTAAGGGGTGGAGGGATAGGCTCTCTTTTTGTATTCATTAACAGTCACAGATAAGGGATTTATAGATGTCCGGCATCTACCATTTACTGGCCAATTTAAGAAGCTTGTAAAAAAAATAAATAAAAAAAAAAGTAAAAAGGAGTGGGATATGTACACTGGGTTATGTTTTGTGAGGCTGCAAGCGAAGAGGGAATATAGTCTGGGCCTGATAAATCCACTTGGCTTTAATTTCAGCAATTATAATTTCTCAATTATATTTTCTCTAAGGCTGAACATTTCATTTCCTGATGAATAGAGTCCAATATAATCTCTAACGGAATATCACTGCACGCTTAGTTAGATGTACATTAACTAGTCCAATAAAATATCAGCTGTCTCTCTTTGCTGTAGCATAAACACTTCAACACACACATACATAGCCCCTAACCTTGGCTGATGTTTACTTGCAGCGTTTGTGAGTCTCTGACAGAACTTTTGCAGTTTTCTAAACATTTCTGATGGTGCTCCCGACGGAGGCAGACTGCAGCGATTCAATATACCGTGACACCAATTAGTGGGGTAAATAATAGCTCGGCCGGCAGAAGCATTCCCACTGCGGCATCTTTCCCCACCTCACTGATCTCTCTAGCCTGTTCTTATCAAAGCAGCTTTTCTTCACGGCCTGATATTTAAGATCAAAGGGCAACTCTAACTCATCAATGCCCTGACCTCTTCCCTACAGCGGTGGATACAGTGTTCAATAACAAGCACGCATTATCATCAGCCTGTCTGCTCCAGCTTCACTCCACCCTCTGGCAGAAAAAATCGACAGCAAATCAAGTCTTGTACACACTCATTTTCCTGACCAGCCAGCGTGAAGCTGGAGCCGTTCTGAAAGATCACAGCTCGGCAAAAACGTTTGAGGCAGGACTAGACCCGTCTGTTTTCTGAACTCTTCCGATTGCACCTCGCCAGTGTGACAATCAATGACCTTATATTTATAGATGAAACCATCCTATCTGTGTGACTGGAGGAAATGCTGTAAATGTGTGCAAGCGTGTGTGTGTGTGTGTGTGTGTGTGTGTGTGTGTCTATCTGTCCACTGGCACAAGCACTTATGTTTGTGATGACATGCGACAAGCCCGTTATCACTCTGGAGTCAGTGAGCTGCAGCAGGAAGGAGGTGCATAAACTGTAGAGATGCTGTCAAGCCCTCAGGCTGAAACTGCACTCTGCAGGAAGGAGAGATAGCTTATCTGTGTGTGGCCAAAGGTGATCGAAAGCAGTGTGTGGGCAACGGCGCTGCGATTGGGCTGCTGGTCACTTGCAGAGCCTCCAGAAGGGACAATGATTGATTTTCATTCAACAAATAAGCTAAATAAGAATGTCTGAAAACATGACAGAATTCCAGCACTGATGGACCAAAGAATTTCACATAAAGTTTGGAAACTTCAGGACTGTGAATCATGAAGTGACTGCAGCAGTTCTGATTACAGCCTGAAAATGCTTCTTTTTTTTAAATCAGAGAGGAGTCAGCAAGAATCTTTACTTACCCATGCAACTCCTTGAGAGAAACAGAGATCTTGAGGTTGTGTCCCAGGACATGAAGAGCTGTAAGGATGTCGGCCCATTGCACCATCTCACCCAGAGGACCCCCTTTCAGGACTTTGGGACTGAAGACATCCCCGGACTCCTCTGTCAGAAAGCCAACATGGACTAGAATCTGAGCGCAGAGGAAGAGGAGAAAAGTTCTTATTGTAATTAATGCATTTTTTGTTAAACAATTTCTGCACTGTTATGTTATGGTAGAGAGTTATGGTAGAGAGTGAGCCATTATTTCCATCAATGTTTGATTTTTCTATTCAGAAAGTCTCCTCCGCGATGACTGATTGAGATTATGTGAGAGTAGTTTTTCACAAACGCTTCAGAAAATTCACATACACTTCTATGAATAAATTTAGATATTTGGCATGGATCGGTGATGTCAGATTTTAAATATAATTGAGTATCTAATAAAAGCAAGAAGCCACCAATGCAACTCCCAAGAAATACAATCAACTGTGCATAAAGTTGATTGAAAATTGACCTGCTGAGAGCTAATTGATATGCAGAATGGCACACGAGCGGTTTAATTGCTGATGGGGAAGGATGGAATTTCCAGGCTGTTAAATATGTAATGAAATTAGATTTTTCAAAAGATGGAAGCATGGATTTTTTTTTTATTTCCAAAATTACTTTTGTCTTGAAAAACTTTTAATGACAATCTACTAGACCACACATACTCACCAACATGATTTGTTTAAGGATGAGAAAGTGACTGATAACTGATCTTTAGTTTAGACATCAATATGAGCCTTTTTTACACCTGTTTGAACAAACACACCCATCATCAGGCTTAGTTCTTTTCCATCAAACTGTCTCTCTGGAAAAAAAAACGTCTTAAAAGCAGTAATGTTTTTAAATGTCTCCTAAACCATCCTCCAAAGATTTTCTGAATAACTTTGATGAGACTAAAAGACCATGTAGCTGAAGATTCAAGTTTCATTTTACATCAACAAGGCCAAGATTAAAAAGATGTTAATGAGATTTTTGAGAGCCATATTAAAAAAATCATATTAGCATCAATAAACTCTCCTGTGTTTCACTGACTGGTCCGGTTCATAGCTCACTGAGCCACACTTTCAGGCTTTAATTTGATAAAATATGCCAGTGCTAATTCCAGAACCACTCAATACAACCTCAGTAATTCATCTTGGACACAAACAAGGCATTGTGTTCATGTCATTGTACCTCCAGTTAAAGTACAACCTGATGTAATGTGACCGTGACATAACTAATGATTCATAACTAACTCAGTGGACATGGATACTGAGTAAAGACTTTAGAAACTGGTTTCTTCACTCAAACGCTGGAAGCACAGTGCACATCAAGAACAGAAACAGAGAAGAGGAAGTAAGAAAAACACAAGACAGGTGGGACTGAGACCTTACATAAAACATCTCTCTTTTCAACAATCAGTTGCTATTTCTGTTTTCTCAACAGCACTCAATGTTCCAGCGATGAAAGCAAAGCCTGCAGGGCCTGGTTAATGGACAGTAACCATTACTGTCAAACACACCATTACAATAAACAAAGCTTGCTCCCTGGTGGGGAAGAAGCAGGCATTTGGGACGAGTGTGATGTTATTAACAGAACAGGCTTTGATTTATCCAACTGAAAAGCTCCCTGGCCGATAAAAGAAACAGACTTAAAAAAAAAAAGCAGAACGCTAGGGTACTGTCAGCTCGTTTTCAAAGAGCAAAACACTATAAATGAGTTTCTATCGTTCCCCATGTTTCATTGGAGCTTTCTAAGTTTCATGCCGCTTTTCAACTTAAGAGGGATTTGTGTAGAACTGTCCACATGTTCTTAAAATGATCTGGTGAAAGTAAGAACTACATATTTCTTCACTTTAGTCCACTTTACTATGAAGCAAGCTTACACATAATGACAATCAGCTACTATATATTCATAGGATGCTGGATAGGGAACTGTGTTGAAAAAAGGTCAGAGATGAGTAGGACTTCAGGCAGAAGCAAACTTGAAATGCCCCAGATACGGTCTTGTTTTTTTCTTGTAATGAATCACTTTATGAACATTAATGATGATGTTTTGCTTGCAGTGCTGATCTTTAACAGTGTTGAGTATGTACACAACAGTATGTTCCTAATACTGTGGCGACATCACATTTGAAGCTAAAAAGAGCAATGTAAACATGATATGAAGTAAGATGTAAAGAGCAAAGCACAAAGCACATAAGGATGTAAAATATCTTGGTCATCATTTTATGATTAATGTAATGGAGTATTCCGGTGATTTCAGTAATATACTTCCATAATGATATGGGGAAAATCAAGTGGCAGTTTAAATGAGAGAAACATCAAAATTAATGTAGCAGTAAACTAGATGTAATGATTTTACAGCAATGCAATGTACAGCATAATTATTCCTTATTTATAGTGTCCCAGTATAGCACATACTGACTCATACATGTAGGTACAAGGGAACTAAATGTGAAGTTAGGCAAGAAGGAGATAACAAGCTTGGAACTTACATCGGATTTACACTGCAGTTTTGTTTTGTTTTGTTTTTTATTTTTAATAAGTTGCATACTGTAGAGTAACAACATAATATTGATCATATTCCACCACTGCCTTAGTAATAGATGGACACTCCTGGTTTTCAATTCAGCTGTATTAATGGTAGAAATGTTTCTCTGCCTGCTGTATTCAGCTTTACCGAGTGCTACACGAATCATTAACCCACCTTCCCCCAAACTTCCAGCTTTATTGCTCAGTAATGGCCATAATGTGCTCTGTACTCTGTTAGATTAAGATAAGTGCTTTAAAAAGTACACACCGAATACATTATTTTTTAATTTGGAGATTTTGACCTCCTTATTCCCAATTTACTTCACATGTATGTATGTACTGGTACTTACAGTGCTGTTGTATTGTTAGTACAACAAAAATGAATCTTTAAAATTGGGAATAAATATGCTGTAAACTGTGTTATCAATATGTGGGTAATACTTGTAAATAAACTTAACTGTGTAAGATGGATGAGACAGAGAACAGAATAACTGATGATTGAGTTAATCCTACCACAAACTGCAAACATTTGAGTTTCGGCAATGCTGCTGGAGCTTATTTGTCCATTTTCAGACTGTAATAGTGAAGATTAGATAGTGATACTGGCAGCGTGGCATCTTTTAACCTCTGTGGGTCTGAAACAAAGTGAAATGATGAGCTGGATTTTTAAAATTTCTATTTTTACCACTGTGTTCTGGAGCAAAATAAATAAATAACTGAGCAGCACACGGTAAAAGAATACTGCTGGCACCATGCAGGCAGCAATAAAAGAACATTTCAACACCGTACAAATCATAGTGTCATCAAACATATGAAACATAAGCAAAAATAACACAGCAATCAAAAGATGAAAGTGGTTTAGAAAACTGAGTTGACATTGTGGGGTGTTGTGTGGTAGGTTATCATCTAAAATGACAGATATAAAGACAGAAATTGAACAGTTATTGTGTATTTGTTATTGAAGCAATTTGCTCACCACAAGAATAAAAAAAAAAAAAAAAAAAAAAACCAACAACAACAACAAAAGCACTCTACCGGGTCATTATCTTAAATGTTATCTTGTAAAGGTTTTAACATATACACCTGGAGGGATCTGATGTCATTGCCTTTTCATCAGACTTTGTGGAAATGTCTCTGTAAATGTCAGTGGTGAAAGCGCACTAAAGCCAATCAATGCCTGCGAGGAGTTACCCTCCTTCATTATCTCCTCATGTCTGTAACTCAACATACTGCGACTCACACTGAGTAGCCGGAATTAAGGGGAGAAAATGTTAGCCCAACAAAATGTCACAGCTGTTCTGGTGGCTGGGGAGCCTAGCATTTGAGCATTAAAAGAATGTCTGGCTTTCTCAGAACTGTTTGATCCAAAACATCTTGTGCCTGTGCTGTTTTTTTTCTTCTTCTTTTTATGCATAAACAGATGGATTTACATCAAATTAGGAGCTGAGGAATATGTTTCTAGAGTTTCAGAAAAAACATAAATCTGTTTTAACTGAGAAAAGGACTTTAACCGGCTCCTCATCTCTAGTCTTTGCAACCACAACACATTGAAAAGATGAAACTACAACACAGACTTGCTTTCCTGTCCTACACTCTTATCCTGTAGTTTGTGCAGATGCATATTTGTGTGCCTCATATTACCCTTTTCTGCTCTCTCCAGTGGTTGCGGAGCTTATCATTCAGCCGTCGAGCAGCAGAGGCCCACTGTGCTGCCAGCCTGCGTATGCGTCTCTTCATGAAGCTCAGGGATTCCTTTCCAGTGCCCACCTGCTCCAGCAGAGTCCCGATGTCAGACTGGAAGACAGCCTGGATGACAGGAGCATAAAAAAAGTGTAGAGAACTGTTGATTTGATCCTTTTCCAAGTAAATGTTTCATTTATTCATGTTAACCTTGTGCAGAAGTTCTACACCATAAAATACTAAAGGCTAGCATTAAGATTTATAACTTGGCCTGAGGCTGAAGGGTAGGGATGCCTGAAGACTACTACAAAATAGACAGTGTATACCAGTGGAACTATTTTCATTGGACTGAGTGGAGGTGTTTAGGACTGTATAAAATACAGACAGGAAAATATTAAGTAGGCTAACTAACATAATGAGGATATGTAAGAATGAATAACAAAAACAGTTAATTAAGGGCATATGGAGTGTATTAAACAGCATTATTAAAAATAAATCACAAAACTCAATTTACCCTTAGTATTTTATTGATAACAAAAAGACCATAAATAAAATGAATGAGGTGGTTAATGGGTTTAATAACATTTTTGAGACAACAAAACCGCAACAAAAATTGTTATTCGCTTTTAATGACCTACAGTGAATGGGGGGGGGGGGGGGGGGGGGAGGGGTTGATTTAGAAATCCAAGCTCAAATTTATATTTTCTATAGCAGTGGATTATTGTAAACAAAAAAACTTCTACTCACTGGAATGAAAGTCATATTACAATAGTCAAAAATGTCATTAATTTTATTGTAAAACCACTAACTTTCATTCCCAACTGGTACATTTGCAAGTAAATTGAACATTGCTGAAGTTATCCCATTATATAAAGCTGGGGATAGACATCATTTTAGTAATAGCAGGCCTGTGTCTTTACTTTCCAGCTCTTGATTGTATTTATTGATCTAAAAAAAGCATTTGGTATGATTGCTCACAATATATTACTCAATAAAATGGAAAAATATGGTATTAGAGGGGTTGTGTTGAATTGGTTGAAAAGCAGGCAATTACTAAACATAGGGTATTATAGTACAAATTAACATATATGGATATTATTTGTAGAGTCCCACAGGGGTCAGTGTTAGGCCCCCTGAAATAGTTGATTTTGTACATAAATGACATATATCGGGTATCAAAGGTATTGAAATTTGTTTTATTTGTGGACACTAATATATTTTGTTCTGGGGAGAATTTGCAGCAGCTTTTGGAGCTGGTCACGACTGAAATAAGTAAATTCAAACGGTGGTTTGACGTAAATAAAGGATCATTAAATTTAAAACCAAGCTTATGCTGTTTGGACATTGTAAAATAAACAGCCACATACAAGTGATGACAGACAATCTTAATATAGAAAGCGAATATGATCATTAATTTCTGGTGTGATATTAAACTAAAGAATGTGCTGGAAAACTCATATCATATGTGTGAGCAAAACTGCCAAAGAGCATTGCAATGTTGGGAAAAGCAAAGCACATATTGAATCATAAAGCCTTATACACTTGTTTTTTCACTTGTATCTGAATTATTGTGTGAAGATGTGGGGTAACTTGTACAAAAGCGCCACATACTCATTATAGACACCACAGAAAAATAGCCATGAGGACAGTTAATAATGTAGAGTTTTGTGAACACACTAACAAGCTGTTTTTAAAGGCACAAGCTTTGAAGTTAATGGTTCTGGTAGAATTTAAGACTGCACAAATTATGTGCAAAGCAAGAAATAATGTCCTTTCTTGCAACAGACAAAAAATGTTCTTAGACAGAGAGTGGGGTTACAACTTCAGAGGAAAAATTAATTTAAAAAAAACATTGTGTTTGTACCACTCCTAAGAGAATGTGTATTTCAATTTGTGTTTTTTTTTTTTCTGTGTGAGTGTTGGGACATGCTTAATGGGTGCCTGCACGGTGGCTATGTATGTGTAAATATGATAAACATGAAGGTAATTAGACAATACATATTGAGGTAATTATGTATGTGTATATAATAAACATTAAGTTCATTATTTAATTTTAAAAAAGGGGATAGGACCCATAAAAGTGTATACACCTTCCTACTGTTTTTTGCACATATAATATCTATTTATGTGTGGTGAGACATAGCTGCTCATTATTTTTGCTTTGTTTTCTTATTCATGTTCAAAATAAAATAAAAAAGCAAAACAAAAAAGAAAGCTTGTCATAACTTGTTATCTACTAGTGCCCTGCAGCCAAGCCTCTCAGACAAGTTGCCTGAGGGTTTCTTGGATCATCCTCATAAATAGTCCACTCTCATTTTACATCTCCTGCTCTGCCTGCTACAGTATACAGTAATCACTGCATCACAGCACAAGGTCAGCATAGGAGTATTAATCAATGAAGTAACTGCTTGCGGGGGCACCGAGTACTTATAAATATATAGAAGAGTAATCTGATACACAAAATCACAAAACTGTCTGTCTCTCTCAAACACACATACACCATAGAAGAAGTCTCTCGGAGTAAAAATATACAGAGCTGTACTGTACTCTCACAATGCAGGTGAAGTATTGCTTTCAAGAGCAACTTGTGTATGGCACAGCAAAATGCAGAGTACCCAGGGGAAGCCTGGGGATGAGTCTCAGTGAATACAGGTTGGCAATTAGAGCAGAAGGTAGAGATGCAGAATGAATTCACATCAGGGCTCATTGTGCTGTTACGTTACTCCGGGGACAAAAAGGAGAGGAGACGAAGAGTGGGGAGTGATTGTCAGTACGTCATGTGTTGACTCTGAAACTAAAAATCTAAAGAAGACAGGAAAGCAAATATAGGAGCAATGAAAACTGGTAATGACAGCTAGACCTTGAAGTTTGAAGTGGTAATGACCTTGAAGTTTAGCATTCTGCTCTTCTTATTTTCATTTTGACTCATTTTCATCCTAATTTGATCAAATATTGTTTGCATGAGGAGACTACCACGTGCCCTTTTTTTACCTGCCCAAAAAATATATTGAGAGAGATTCGTGTTGTGTGCTGTCGTGTTTTGAAATTAAACTGAAAGTCATCATACCTGTCTCTTGGATGGAGGCTTCAAGGTGGGTGTAACAGTCTGGTTTCTCCAGACCAGTGGGGGGCAAAACCACTCCACCTCGCTCAGATAGATGAGAAAGGAGCAGTCAGAGCCGTCCACACCATAAAACGCATAGCAAGGGTCCGAGGTCCAACGAGCACGCATCCACTGGAAGAAAAAGACTCAATCTGTTGTCTCAAGTATATTTTAACAAAACTATAAAAGTATCAGCAAAAAATGTCCACTCATCATTTTAGCTGACAAAATGTGAAGCCAAAAGAGGATTTTTTGACAATTTAACTTCAACTTCATTTTGATGCCCTTGGTGACTCTTTTATTACAGGATACAAGCACAGAAAGAATCCCCTATTGTCTTTATTAATTGCTTAATTAACTGATGCTCTGAAATCAAGTATCCCAGATAACTGGCAGCTTATAATTTGTTCTCATTCAAGGGGTCAGAATGGTTTTGTTTGGGAGGTTCAGGTGAACTAATCTTGTGCCATGCACTGTCCTGATGAAAAGCTGTAGTGTGGATAATTGTATTTTTGCTGCCATTTTGAACAATCTGTTCAAGCTGTAATTAATACAATGCATGCATATACAATGTTTTTATATAACCTTATTTTGTTAAATTCTTATTATTCTCTATATTCTGTTTTTCTTTGCTGTCACTTGGTATAATTTGTTGCAACGAGGACCCAGTGCTCCACAAGGAGCCCTTAAACATCCTCTTATCTTATTATACAACATTTATGTTGCACCAAGGTGAGTCACCGAGAGAAAGAGAGGACAAAGGGATGTTTGCTCTGTGTGAAATTGTTTGGACTTAAAGTGAGATATGAAAACTTACATCCATCTTACTGGTGCAGTCTGGATAACGGGGATCTTTAGGAATCTCGCATTGTCCTAATGCTCCATCCCTTACTGCAGGGGGAAAAAAAGCAGGGTGTTTATCAAAGCCTTTGCACTCCAACAAAAGACCACACACCAGCACAAATCAGCAGTAGTAAAAGCTTAAGGAGAAACACAAAGAGGAAGGTGAAAATAACATGCTGGCAGGGATCCAAAATATCTACATACTGAATGCTTACAAAATCAAACAAAGCATCTGCTCTGTGTGCTTCTATCAACCTTATTAGTCTAAAAACTCCATCAATATATCCTGTTTTTATAAGGCTTAATTTTACAACACAAAACATTATTAACGCTTGTTTTGGTGGCCCTATTCCTCATAAGACTAAACGATTAATACTGACGGATCAGGTCACATTTCCTCTGGGCATTAAGTCCACTTATCTTTAGCCTTACAGTAAACAGTACATCCTCTTGCCTTTGGGATGAACAGAGATAAATTAGAGAGTATGTCTGGCTAACAAGCTCCTGGAGAAAGCTTGGCCTCCCCTGCTGAATAGCCACGTCTCTGTTCCAACCCACTCACTGGATTTACTATAGATAGATTGCATTAGTGTGATTCATAAAAATCATCATCATCTTTCCCCCTCTTATTTCTTGCTCCCCCTTCAATCTTTCCTGCCTCTTTCTATCACTTAGTTGACTCTCTTTTCTTTCTACCTCTCCCCTCCTTCCTCTCCCTTCCTTTCTTCTCCTCGAAGCCCAGTGCTATACAGAGCCTAATTAAAGGAGCAGTTGCAGCTCCTCTGCCAGCATCCTGCCAAGCGTCGAAGAGCACAATCACAGACAAATAATTGCCAGCCATTCTGTCTGATTAGCATGATAACGACAGACCTCTCACGATGAAAAGTGCGGCTGCCTGCCGCTGTCAACACGTAGCCAGATTCAGATTGGCCTTACTTAAATGATAGCAGACATGACACCAGAAAAAGTATGTGACACGTTAACGAGATGGTGTGTTGAATTGTTTTCTGTCACAAAGAGCAAAGCAGTGGATACAGGGGAGGAGCTGAATCCTGGATTAAACATGCTGTCCAATTTCTATTCTGCACCCAATAAAGAAATTGAGCATGAAGGCTAATAAAAGAAGCTGACAGACCTGGATCCCATTAACTAGAAGGTAATTCATCATCATGATTTAAGCATTCAGGCTTTCATTTGGTTATGATATGGCAGCAACAGTGGAGCACTGTATGTGCAGTGGTGCGCTGGAGCTCCTCCAACTTGACACAAATTGTGGCTTGCTATTTGAGTGGGCAATGCGCCGTGAATAATGTCTGTCATGTTCTATATGATCAATCACCAAGTCCAAGTTAGACATAAATTGTGCATTCAAGTGTTCGACTGGATCCAGGCTTGACAGTCAGGCTTATGCGGGCAGAGAGGAAAGCGTTTTCAGATTGGATGGATTTAAAATGGACAGAGGGGGATTCATCTGAAAGGCTACAGCTATATTTGGTATTCTCCAGGTACATGAGGGGGCAGTGGGCAGGC
Organism: Scomber scombrus; assembly: GCF_963691925.1. Lineage (NCBI taxonomy): Eukaryota > Metazoa > Chordata > Actinopteri > Scombriformes > Scombridae > Scomber > Scomber scombrus. The sequence continues at coordinate 18,317,715 of NC_084987.1, forward strand.
TGTGTGTGTGTGAGTGTGAGTGTGAGAGTGCATGCGTGTTTTAAACCTAACCTCGGTTAGTGGTGGTCATGCTGCGCTGTAGGATCTGCTCCACCCTCACCGCCATGTCAGACATGTTCTGAGCTATGGCCTGGATCCGCTCCACCAGCCCTATAGGCTGAATCCTGACACACAAGGAGGAAAAGAATGTCTAAAAAATATTCCAGCAGCAACCATCTTTTAATGACCTGAATTCTTTTCAAACTGCAATCAGACTGCAAGAGGACACAACATTTATTTTATAGCATTTGTGGTTTTCCCAGTCTTAACAGTGAGTGCGAAGTAGCGGAAGAAATGTTAATTGTCTAGAACTTCAGGCGTGAAATCGAAAAAGCTTTTAAACACTGACAGATAAATTATTTGTTGAGATAAAAACGTGACTGAGCATATTAAAGTGGGTCCTTGGGGGAAATTAAAAAAGAAAAGAAAAAGAAGACAATTAGGTTGTTATGTGTTTCGCTGCACATGACCTCTGTGGTCTAAAAGCTGTTGGCAAAACAATCAAGAACCAATATTTACAATGGGGAAGGAAATATGGGAGATGAAACACAGAGAGAATAAAGAAAGTGGAGCAGTTACAGTACAGTTTTATAGTTTCAGCAGATTTTAGAGATTCTGAAAGATATGCAACTACTAATTATTTAGATTATAAATTATTTTATGCTGGAAAATAATTATATGCAATTAAAATTTTTCCCAAGATGAGGTCTTGAAATAGCTTTTTTTGTCTATCTATGGTCCAAAAGATTCCATTTATAATTGTATACACAGAGGAAATCAGCAAATGTTCACATTTCAAAAGCAGAAAACAGCAAATATTTGATATTTTGTGGTCATAAATGTTTTTTTCTTGATAAATGATAGATGATAATAATAACTTTTCTGGTGATTACAGTTCGGTTGATTAATACAGACAAATGTATTAATCGATTAACCAGTTTAGCAGTTTAAGACTATTGTTTTTGTAAAATCCTGTAGTATTTCAATATAAACCTTCTATATAAGACTAAAAGTAAAGTTTAGTCATAATCATATTTTCAGACTATATGTATTGCACTTGTTAGTTGTACTTTGCGTCAGGAAAGCCTGTGAATACTTTATGTTCGCAGTTGCCAGTGGATCCCATTAATTTTGTGGAAGTCCTTTAAAGTGAGATCCTTGTTGCTACACAGCTCAACTTCAGAGAAAAATAAAACTTAACCCCAAACTTTTTCACATCAATACATGACTTTAATGATGTGTGCTGCCCATTATATTCAACCAATGTCAACCAGTGTAACTGCTATATCATTGCCCTGCTTTATATGAAGACAAATACTAAAATGAGTTATTTTAATGAGCTCTATGTAGTTGTATTTATGGAGTTTATATTGATCATTAAAAAACTTGGAATATGGAAACTCGAGAAATTCACAAAAAAAAAAGAATTTAAAAAAAGAATGATGGTTTTTCATTGGATGTAACTCACACTGAGGCATCATGTATTTCTCACTCTTGGTGTGTGTGTGTGTGTGTGCGTGTGTGTGTGTGTGTGTGTGTGTGTGTGTGCCAGGGGAAAGCAATCTAACTGTGCTTATATGCATAACTTAACATAATCCTAAACCCCAATTTCATTTTTCCATGCAGTGCCCAAGAGGCAAGTGAAAGCCAAACCTTCTCTTCTATAGTATCCTTTAGAGCAGCAGGTCAGCACAAATTAATTGCCTATTACACACACCCACACACACACACACAGAGTGGGAGAGAGAGAGCAACGATATTATATAGTGACACAAAAGCCTTTACTTGTGCAGACAGACATTCGAGGTCTCACATATAACCATACCATATTTATATTGCAAGGGCTGTGACCCAGAGAGGCTATCAACTGTTGAAGAGCAATAGGACAACCTAATTACTTTTTGAACAGCAAACCAGGTGGGCAAGTTTTTCCAGTCTGAAGATTTCACATTCATCTCTAGGGTTAGTCCTGACAGAGTTTTTTAATCACCTTAGTGAGCAAGAATTGAGCCAAGACCACCACCAAGTTGAATTTAAAACTTATTGGCCTTTGTCACTGTAACATTTCCAGTGTATTCCCTGAGAGGCCAATTAAATGATTGTTTGAACTATATAACTTATAGTATATCCACAGGGCATTTGGTAGAGAAAATTCAATTCTGTAAGTGTAAACCCAAACTGCAAATAAAAATGATAAAATGCAGAATACAATAAAAGTTGTTCCCCTGGGCTTTTGAAAAGCAGGAGTAAGGTGAGGTGGTTCATCTCTTTTGTCATTGTTCATTATTTCCAGTGGCCAGCAATGTTGTAAATGACAAATATTACAATACATTTTGCTGCATTATAAGAGGTGATTACATGATTGTGTGTGAGAGAGCAGGCTTTATTGAAGTGGATTTCAGAGGATATATTTCCCAGCTATGTGGATCACGGGGGGCGATGTCCAGGAGGGAAACGGACAGCAAATGCAAAAACAAGAAGGAGCTTCCTCTTCTCAAATCCTGAGCAGGTGCAGGCATGAGAAAGGTCTGTTGCTGTGGCAACCACAGAGCACACACACAATTCTGGGCTGGCAACTTCAACATGTCCAGCAAGACCCCATGCTCTTTTTTTTTTTAATATATGACAGTCTCTTTTATTTCTTCCCAAGGAGAGGGATGGGGTTATTCTAACGCATATCATTTTCTTCAACAGCAGGTTATGCACAGGGCTATTTTCACTACATGCACATATTCTACTGGGATGCCCCAGGGCTCTGCACTTGGCCCTCTTTCTTTCTTCACTGTATATCACTCGGGTCCTCTTCAGCCTTCATGTATTTTTATCTAATCAATGCTATCCAATAAAATTCACCTTTGGCACACAGGTCGAGCTGGAGAATTAGATAGAATATTCTCCAGACCACCGCAATTCCAACTTTGACAGTTTGGAGCTCCTGTTCTCTCATCAGCTTTCTATCATCGCTGACAGCACTTCAGTGACCCCTTCAACACTAGAAAAAATGTTTTTTCCATCAGCAGAATTGTGAAGTCCTCCACTCATTCTGTAACCGAGGTCAACTAATAAACAGCGCTATTATTGCAGGCCATCAGTCACCGTAAGAAGGCTGTCATAACAAATGGATCACATTGTGTACAAACCACACATTACTATTTAAGTGACACAACTAACAGATAAGCATACACACATGGAGAAGGTAACCACTCAAAATATGCACTCATTTTAAATTTACTTCATGAGAAAATGATCATAAACTAGCCTAAAGACTGCTATTTGCTCCCTCAGTAGTGTAAAACTACAATTTGATTACAATTGATAAAATAATCTCATTATGGGGTTCATTTAGTAGCTGGTCTTGAGCTTTTGATCATATCAAATGAGATGGAATTTGCCTAATGTCATATTGTTCAAATTCTTTGTGAGCCCTTTAAGCATAATACAACCAGCAAATCCATGCTGATGAATATCATGTGATATGATCCAGAACCCCTACCAAATGGACTTTGAGGTACCATTATTTTGCTGAATCTTGTTTTCAAGGTCAAGAATGAACTTTGAAGCTCAATATTTCTATTTCATGACTTAATTTTACAATATAGCAGTAATTTTGGTGAAGGGGAAGGGAATTTTCACTCCTTGAAGACCACCCTGACCGTTAAAGGCATATAAATTTGATCCAAATACACATATTTTATTAAAAAACTGTACATCAGGCAGTGATGAGATGGAATACGGAGTGCCAGTACTCTTCAAGAGTGACAAGCACAAAGTAATTTATTAACCAGTTGGCTCGAAATGTCCTAATTTTTGTGCAGTTGCCTTTTGCATAGGCTGTATTTAATGCTTAACCAAAAGGGAACACTTTACTTTTTAAATTAGGATTTACAGTGTGAGAGATGTGCTTGCTTTACCTGTCCAGAGCTGAGTTGAGCTCATCCAGTCTGTGGGTGTCAGTGGTGTTACCCAGTTTTGACAGAGCGTCCATCCTCTTCATGATGACCTCCAGCATGTCGCTGATTTTCCTCAGTACCCCGCGAGATTCTTGGCCACCAAGTACTAAAAGACGTAAATGAGAAGAATATTACAGGTGTAAAAAATAGGTAAGAAAAAGACTAAGAATAAATAATAAAAGAGGGAGAAAATCTTTCTTGGAAAAAAGTGAAATGACAACGTTATGAAGTTATGAATTTAAAAAGTAATAACAAGGTACATTTTTAAAGAATGTGGGGTGTGTCTCTCTGTGCAAACTCACATTTTATATGACCATATTTGGCTTCATATATTACAGAAAACAAGTTCCCAGATTTATTTTCACTGAAATGATTTACTGTATTAGCAGTTTCCACCAATGTAGCACAGACTCACTAAGGTCACATTTTAAATCCATCTATTTTACGGCCCATTTCACTGTAGGTGTATTTTAAAAACATCACCTCAGTCGAATTTCTATTTTCTTGTCCTTCAATTTTAAAGCAACGGCTCACTGGGAGGCTGAGCCCTGGCAAAACACAGGAATCGGCAAATTAGCCTGACAGTATTGGCTTTGCCTTCTTGCTCAGCTAATAATGAATGACCTGACAGGCGGTAAACCTGGAATGATGCTGTTAGCGAACACCTAGTCAATTAACGAGCCTGCAGCTATAGACAATAAGGTCAAAAGAGGTCTCAGACTATACCGCTACATGCCAAGGTCCCGACCCAGTCTCTGGTTTCTTTGATCACACTAAGCTCTACAATCAGTACTAAGCATGACTAATAACACATAACAGCAACAGAGTTCCAAATCACCAAAGGGTTTGAATGCACCTTTGCTTCTATGAAAACACAATTAGCTTGTTGCCTCAGGCTTTCGGTCTCAAACTGTTTTAATGAAGAAAATTCAAACAATCAAGATGAAATAATGCCACTCTCGGGACTCAGGAGTGAATATTTGATTCAAACCACTGAGGAAAAAAAATTTGTCGAAACCAACAATAGCCTCATACTGTTTTCAGGGAGTCACTTCTCAGTGTTCCCTCATCTATTGCATTAGGCTTTAGAAACTGCAGTGTGTGCAGACTCATTTCCCATGTTAGAGTTCATTTATCACTCCTCAGGAGGAAGTCACCTCTCTCTGGAAAAATTGTATTATATGACCCAGTATATAAAATAAGGACCATGAGAAAAAACCTTCTGCGTTCATGTGTGTGTGTGTGTTGAGATTTAAAAGAAGGAAGAGATACACTCAGCTACTGCAACAAGGCTCATATAGTCCTTTTTCAAAGCTAGACAGTTAGCTAACAGTGTGAAGTGCTCCAATAAACACAAGGTGTATCTTTTATTGGATATTTAACGAAGACCCACAGTTGTGCTGTAAAACTGCAACAAAGCTCAAAATGCAAACACAAATCAGAATCTGAACATTACTGATATGAATGCGTATGAAATTTAAAAAAATAAAAATAAAAATAGCTGAGTCACAGGGCAAAGCAGTTATTATTATACAAGCTTACAGTTATGCAAGCTATCAGTTTAGTCACTTTTAGACCTAATTTGCAGCAAGACAAATATAAAGCAAACATATTATGCATGTAGTATGAAAAAAATGATAAAACACAGACAAATAATGTCCAAGACTCACTGTGTCCAAGGTAACAATGCTGAGGACAAATTGCAGCAGGAGAAGCAGTCATATGTTGCTCTCTACCCAGCCTCGTTAACTCTGAGGGAAATTCCCTGCTCTATGACTGCTGCTATTGAATGACCAGGAGGGTACACTACAGCACACAAACATCTACTTAGCTATATTGCTAGCTATATGCATACACTAAAACAGAAGGTGCTCTGCTCACAAAATACAGTTGTAGAGGTACTTTAGATAAAAAGTGAACTGTATTATGGAGAGCCCAGATATTCCCCAGAATATCTCCCCTTTATTGCCTTATGTATTTCCTCATTTGGCTTTGCACTGTTCCAGTCATTTCAAGAATATCTTCCGTCAAACTGGCCTAAAGATGTCTCCCTTTGAATAATTCAGCAGTTAGACAACAATTTACCTTCCACAGGCACACAGAAGGAGACTAAATGAATTCCTAGTCAGATTTGCAGCTTTATAGCAGCGGTTTAACAAGAAATTCAAAAGGAAGAATGAAACAGAAAAGGGGTGATACTTAGAAAGGAGTAAAGCAATGCAGGGTAACATATTACTTTGCTATGCTATATTATACCAAGTAAACACTCATTGTACCCAAAACCCATTGCCTGTGTACCACCTAAATGTATATTTATTGTAAGGATTTTTGTGGGCTTTCCATAAAAAATAGACTGAGGCTTCAAGAAGAGGATTCAGAATATTTGCCGAGTTGTGAGGCTCCTCTATCAGCTGCAGTCTACTGGCTGCAGTAAATCTAAACAAAGCCTCTGGGCTAAAGTGTGGGAAGAAGAACTCACACTTCTCCACAGTAATGCTCCTTGCACACATTGTGCTCATAAATCACCATTACTGAGAACGAACACCCTTCCTACACAGTGCATTTTTAGAACTGAGCCTTATATATGTTTGCAATCAACTGTTCATCAGGCCACCTTTTACCCTTGCTTCCTACTGCCTCTGGGGAAAACTGGCTACTGTGTTTTTTCTTTTTTCCCCCACACAGAGTCCAGCGTGCTGACAGCGGTGTCGCAAGAGTTGATAATATCTATGTGCTAATGTAGAGCCTCCTCTGTGTCATTCCTCATCTGCTGGTTAATAAAAGGGGCCTATTTAGCACCAGCTAATCTCCTTTAATGACTCCATTTCGGAAGTGCCACAGAACAATCGATATTATGAACAAATTCCAATTAGATAACCATTTGTACTGTAGCCTGCTGTGTGCACAGAGAAGCTATAAGCAACTTCCCTTAGAGAATCACTGGTTACATGCATTGTCATGCAGAAAAGTCTGCTGAGATTTCAATACTATGGAGATTGCTGAAAAGGACAAACTATGTTAATTAACACTGACTACATCTACAGTATGTAATGTCGCTCACATAATATTTTGACTGCAACAAGGTGAGCAACACCTCTAAACAGTTTTTGTCATTGACTACTGACTGTTTCCTTCAGTGTGTTCTCACTTTGGCATATCACCTGATCCCCACCATCTCACCTGCTCCTGATTCTCTCATGCATGTTCTGATCAATAATCTGGGCGGCTTTTACCTTACATGTTCTGTCTGTGAGTCATGCTTTACAAGTCCTCAGCCTTTTCCGGAGCCATCAAAGGCTATTCATGCCTGAGTGATTAGTATTTTGTTAAGAAACTCACTCTTTTTAAATTTTTATATTACGTTCATCCTTCAAGTATTTAAAAAAACACTTTATGTGATCCAATTATGTATTTTATGTTCAGGAAGTGAATGGCTACTAGTGCCAGAGGACCAAGTCAAACAATAAGAGGTGCTTCAGCTTTTATTGACCAGTCTGTCTATGGTTTATTTGAATATCGCTGCTCAAAACTGAATTCACAAATGACAAACAAACAAAACATTAGACTGAATATCTTTGTCAGTCATCACAGAGTCAGTCACTTTACAGAATCAGAATTACAAAGTCCAGTCAATTAAAAAGTGGTTCAACTAATTATTTTTTATTATCAATTCATCGATTAGTTGTTTGGTCCAGAAAATGTCAGGAAATGGTGAAAAATGGCGATTGCTGTTTCCCAGAGCCTTCTCTTTAGTACTTTCTTAGTGCTGTTTTGTGTGACCCGCCACCTCAACATCACCACCCAGTCTTCATTTATCAGCCACTACCTCCAGTGTCTGGACTCCAGGGGGTACCTAATCATCAGTACCATCTGTGTAATAAACAGCCCTTTTTGCTTCATTCGCTAAAATGTCATGTTTTGTCCCATGCAGTCCACAAACTAAGTTATTCAGTTTGCTGGCATAGAAGACTAAAGAAACCATAAAATATTAACATTTGAGAAGCTGGAAGAAGAATTTGAAAAAAAGACTCAAAATGATTAATTGATTATCAAAAAAGTTGATTCAATTTAATAGTTGGCAACTAATCAATTCATTGACTTATCATTGCAGCTCTGCTATACAGTAATAATTGATTCACAGAAAACCCTTATTTACAAGGGCAGCCTTTTGCAAATAAGAAAGCAGCTCTCTCTATTTGTGAAATAACCTGAGTCACTATTTTTAAATATAGTGGTTGACCAAAAATATCTTTCCTCAATTCAAAAGTTCAATAAACCTCAAGTATTACAAACACTGTTTGATGTCTCTCTTCAAATTTACTGTCCAACTATTTCAAAATAAAAAATATCTGAAAAAACTAATTGAATTTCCCTCCATAGTTATTACACATTTTGTGTATTTGTAACCTGTAACAATTTTTTCTCTAGCCTAGACTGTAGTATTCACTGCACTTGACTGCTGATTAAAGAAGCAAATTTCATGTCTTGGCTCAGGTGTGATGCAGGTGTTGACAAAATCATGTCATCTTCATTACATGGTAATTAGAACTGCACATAGGTTAGTAGAATGAAGTGTAAACACAATTAAAATGATTTTAATTAAACACAAATGATTTTTTTTGTTGGCTTTTCTTTTTAGCCACAAAAGTTTGAATATACAGACGTAGAAAATGACAATATCTTTACTGCATTGTAGACAATTTCTGTCAACAATGTCAAAATTAACTGAATCCAGTAAAATATATCACTCTATAACATCAATTATGTTATTGTTCTATGTTTCTGGCTATTAATGCATCAACAAAAACACTGATTGTGTGTCTCATTTGATTTACATTCAGCAATTCCTTCACCTCCCCACTGGCACTATCGAGAGCCATATAATCATAAATCCTGTCATCCCTGATATGCGTGCTGGCTAGTTTTCTTACTAACGGAGCTCGGGGTCAAACCTCTCCATCTCACCTGGCACCAGGATAAATTCATACATTCCCTCCTGCTCTGCACTCTAACATGCACACCTAAACCTCCTTCTCTGCTTTCACTCTTAATTTAAATATTCATTACAGCAAAGGCTGATTGAGATTGAGTTTCTCTCTTCTCTTTGGCACCTATGGGGGAGCTGCCAGATCCAGAAGCTATTAGAGCAGAAAACCTCTGTCACTTATCCTCTGTGCAGCTCGAGCCTCTTATTGTGCCTGACAGCCTGGACAAAGGGGGAAACTACATGCACTGTTTGTCTTTAATGCTCTACTCTATACCTTCAATAAAAAACAGAATCTGTCTCTTTCTTTAGTTATATTCCCTCACTTTCCACAATATGCAGATATACACTTTTAGTTAGAAGCATGGTGATGTTTTGCTTTCCTGCACACCCTGAAATACTACAGCCTTACTTTTACTGTTTCACCACAGAATTAAACCTTGTTGTGGTGAATAAACAAAGCATACTTGGCACTTAAGGTGAAGAAAGGCTGAGAGCTCAGGGTCGGCTGATATATCCTTATCAAAAACACACAGCTCACTGGTACTGCAGAGTGTCACAGCAAACAATCATTTTCCAGGACAGGAGTTTAGCACTTTTATTCTCTTTTATGCTGTCACTGCTCAGATTGTGCCGAACCATAAAAATATGATGAGCATTGGCATAAACATTGTTTCCTGTTTTCGCACAGAAAATGTCTCGCATGCATGCAAAAGATACAATGAGAATAGAAAATGCTACCTAAACCAAGACTGAAAGTGAACTTCCTGACCCACTTTGCAACTCATCATACATAGATAACAATGTCTGATCAACAATCTGTAGTGAATGCAAAACTCCAGACTGTGTCCCTATTGTATTCATTTTCAAATAAAATTATACAATGACAAAGCACTGGATCTTTAGTCACTGTCACGTTTTTAATTAGCAGCACTGTAAATTGTGCATTAATGACTTTGAAATTGATTGAGTTTGGGTGTACTGCATGTGTGTGCAGTGATGAGTGAGTGACCTGCGCACTGATAGGTCACACTCAGATAGAGGAAACAACGTTACTCCAGATAATTTACAAAAACAGTCGCAGTTAAAACTGTAGTACTTAATTTCCCACTAATATGCTCAGGAGACAATTTAATCAACTGATAGAGCTACACCGACACTCCTACACACGAAATTAAACCAACACGAACTGGTTTTATCAACAGTCAAGTGCAGTGATGACTACAGTCTAGGCTAAAGAAAAAATTGTTGGTATAATCACCACCTAAAATGTGTCCATTGTAATACCAAGCAATGTTGCATGTTGTAGACAAGTCTCAATATTGAATAATGCTTTAAAAAAGAAGCCCCAATAAAGCAATCTGAGACACAGAAAACAAGTTTGCAGTTGAATTTATATACTCAAGTGTCACTGCCTATCTCCACTGAAACAACTATCAGCCCCTGCTGTCGGACCCACCTCACCATTTAAGACAAAATCACTGGTGACATAGGAGCTTGTGACGGAGTGAACAATGATCAGTCATCTTTTATTCACACCTCCACAGAGCCAGGCAGTCAGCTAGAGTTATTCTTAACCACCGCTGAAGTTTCATTGGTAGCAAAGGTCACTTTATTTTATTCATAAAATCTACACACACTGGAAGAGAGCGCTTCTATTTCAAGGAGATAACTTATCCGATTTTTCAATAAAATAGAGTGTTCACTGCTTTCATAGACCTGCAAATGCCACACCCGGCTATGAGCCATGTCAGAAAATACCCATTTTCATGCATCACATATTGGAGATCGCTGAGCCATGAAATAAAAAAGTTCTGTCGCTGTCGGTGAAAAGAATCGCAGTGAACATGATGCTCCCTGCACACCTGATGCTCTGTTACTCCACCCAGTGATGATTGATTAAACCAATGTGGAAAAGACAGGTTTTCATCCATGTTCAATCCTGAAGTCTTTCAGTAGTCCAGCCACCAAAGTGTAGGCTGTAGCTTTATTATTATGTCCAACACATCATTGTGGCAACATGCATTAAGCAGAATAAGTGTACTGAAGTTCAAATAAAATGGGTAAATATTCCAGAGAATTATTTGAGAGATGCAACGGTCTGTTTCCCTGCAGCAAACAGATTTTTACATCACTTAAAGGATGGTGGTTTAAAAAACTCAGGTAATGGAGCTTGCCGGTCGGAACAGACAACAACATTAACATCTGGACAATTTAGTCATGCTTTTCCCAGGGATAAAACCTCTTAGGCCTATTTCGCTCTTTGTGGTAAAGCTGCATAAGGACCCCTGTGGTAAAAGGACACACTGTGAAGGTGGTCTTCAAAGAGCTTATTAGAAAGCTACAGTACACCTCTGGAGCCTTTAAGATATCTGGGATCAAATGACTCCACCTTTCACGCTACCCACTAGAAATAGTCTCCCTCTGTCCCCACTCCTACTTCTTTTCCACATCATTAGTTTCCTTACCTTCAAAGGAAAGTAATGAAAGAAATGCATGCATTTTAAATCTGGATATAGCTCAGTATCCAAATGCGACTCAGTGCTATTACGGTGGCGTTGAATAGTGCCAAATATATACAGTAGGAATCTATAACAGCAGAAAAAATAAGGCACTGTTTCAGGCTGCGGCAGGTTTTGGAGACTTGGTGCATCATAGGTAACATTTTTGATAAACATAAAAACAAGCACGAGCAGAAGAGACTGAACTGGAGAAAAAAACGTCTAAAAAGAAATTGATTAAGGGAGACAAGAAGGCAGAGAGAGGAGAGAGAAAGAGAAGCTGGCAAGATAATTACATATTTCTCTTCACACCTTTTGCTCTCAGGCAGTTGTTGCCAGTCACAAGTCGAGTAATAAACAGGGTGGTGGTTCCTCTCAGCACAGCCTGGCCATTGTGTTTACCCTTTCAGATTCAAAATGTTGTGCATGTCCAGCAGCAGAAGCTGTGTGTGTGTGTTTGTGTGTGTCATCCCTACTACCAAGGTGCTGCTCTGCTGAACAATTCATCCCAGCTCGTTCACTGCGCAAACCCCCCATGCTGCTAATCCACATGCCAAAACATGCCCATGTTCACGTATGTAAACACACGTACACACATACGCGGAGGATGATAATTTACATAGCCTGGCTCTCCCTGGTTTGCGACAAGGCAAGTCTTTAATGAGCTAGAGCCCGGATGCCTTCCCTTGACTGCAGCCTGAGAGTGGTTAATTAATCAGACAGCTCTCCTGTCTTCCACAACCCACCACACACCCTTCTCTCTCTCTCCTTCCCTCACTGTGAACCAGCTCTGCATGTACTGTTTCATAAATGGGTGATATCCTTGAAATTGTATCCCGTGATGACACCTGACTCACTTGGCTACAGCACTCCCTGTGTTACTACAGTGTCAGAATTACACTGAAGGGCCCTTAGAGCCAACAGTAAGCCAATATTATAGCCTTTATCATGGAAACACAATCATTCAACTCAAGTCATTCAAAAATATTTCACCAGTATCTTCACACAACACACAACCACAAGACAACATGCAGTTTACTGATAGAAACAAACTGCATTATTCAAGAAGGTTGAACTGATTACTATTGCCTACTTTGAATGTAAATACATTCAGATTGGTGTAATATTTAACAAATACAAACTACAAACAACTGGTGTCCTTGGGTGAGTTGTGATAGATAGAAGCATTGCTTTCCCTTGTGCCATCTGATATCCGTTGCAAAGGATGATACGCAATGTCAACATTGTGCCAGGCAGCAATGAAACAGTGAGAGACAATAGTCCAAAAGATAACACAGACTCTCCCAAATGACTTGTTCTATAGTGGTTTATATGCAGAGGCACATAGTACAAACACAGAGGACGTGCTGAGAAAGATAACATGATTCTCTCAGGGATGGCATCTCTGAAATATTTAGATTTTTCTGGCATGGCTTTGTTTTTGTTGATTGCTGCAAGGTCAAGGTGTCTGCTAACTATGTTTGAGAGGCCTTTCGTCTGATGGAGGCACTTTAAGGTTATTAAGGAGACTTCATTACCAAAGTTTGACCCTTTGTGCTTTGTGTCCACACTGCCAGATTAGTTCATGTTTGAAATAACTTATTTTTGTATTTCATGAATACAGACAGTAACGGTAACCACACTGTAACCAGCATCTCAACATTTCCAAAACAGCAACACTATGTTCACACCTCAGCCCTCACAAATTTACAGCTGTTACTGCTGCTACTAAAAATGACTTCATGTGGGTCAGAACAAGGTCGTGCGGGCACTGCGCAGCGATGAAAGTAGATGTAAATAAGATGGAGGTGTAGATGAGAAAAGCTCCTCTCACTATGCGACATTCCTGATGAGCAAAGTGAACAGGAACTAGATGCATAAATGATGCGTACACACAAAAACCATGCATACATAACTACCAGCACATGAACTGGTGTATGCGGTGAGAATGTGTTCACCTCATGTATTCCTCAGACACATGTTTTTCTAAAGCGATCTCATGGTGATGTGATGAGATGGAGATGAAATATGAGGAGAGAATCAGAATCTTTTAGTAAAACATTGGTTTCTCTTGGTTGATAACCACCTGCTCTGATTGTGTGATAAATGTTATTATTATTTGCTTTTACACAGACATTTGTAAAATGTCAATCAAAGACACATTTATGAACACAGCATTAATTAATTACTTTTGCATGATTCATTTTAATTAATTACTCTTTTAATTTACACATGAGTCAACATTTTGATTTGCTGTTAATATTCTTTTTCATTTATCCTTAGTTGTGTCACACCTTGTAAAGTCAGTTTAGAGCTACAAAATAATATTGATTACATTTGTGCTGCTGATGCTGATGCCAATGGTTTACAGTCCATCTAATTTAATAACCATACGGAAAATATAACTAGCTGCACACCGATGCATACCTCGCCGGTGCAACACTATCTCTGAAACTGCACTTCTTCTTCCCATTTTGTTTCATTGACAGGTGAACTGATTTGATATGAAAATGGCCGCTTAAGTGTGTGTCATCATCCATTTGACACACATTGTGGCTGATTGTGCGAGTGGAAATAAGGCGGCCGCACATGCATCCAGTTCCATAAGTGTCTCAGATTTATAAAACATAACCATGCGTGTGCATAGTTTTATCAATCTGACGAAAAGAGTACATATACATATTTGTGGCTTTGTGTGTACACACAGTTGTGGTCCTGAGTCTACACTGGATTTTTTATATGTGGCCCTAGGTCTGTCTGCCTGCTGGCAGCAATCAAGGAAGCCCCACGAAGCTCTCAGCATGCGTCCTGTCTGTTCATTACAAGCACAGGGCACAGCCACTGAAGTCAGAGGCGATCAAGCAGCCCTGATACGTCTAACTGCAGGCTTACCTTCAGCTCGCACAGTGAAGGGGGAATCTCCGGGTCGCTTGGCCGAGAACTGGCCCCCGAGGGAGGTCATTAGAAAGCACAGGCTGAAGAAGCCAATCCCCACCACAAAGATCCTGCAGGAGGAGAGGCAGAGACAAAGGGGGCAGTTAAGTGACAAAAGAGCAAGACACTAGGTTAGAGCACATGAGACAGAAAAGAAAAAAAGAGCATAAATGATAGATGAAGACAAGGAAGTTGAAGAAGGAAAATTATAAGGCAAGGCATGTTTTTCAATTTCACAGTAGAAGAGGTGCAAGAGAGTTCACTTCAAGTCAATAAAGTTACTCTGAGTTGAGTTAGGTCAATTGTGAGGCTTTATGGAGCATATATGGAACATATTTTTCTCAAAGTTCATATTGTACCACTCAACCCACAGAAAAGCATTGTGTACTCGCTTGACTGTGTCATTTCAAACCAACCATTACAATGGATCACACTGTGCTCAGTGAGCAAACATCCAAAAATGAAAGCATCAAATTACAGGCGAATGGCTACATCTTGGAGGCAGCAGTGAACACACAGCAAACACATGTTCAGCGTCTCTAGCTTTGAAACAGATGCTCTGGACCGATTAGCTGAAAAAAAATGTCTCGACTGCACGTTGTAGGAGTCTTGCTGTGAAAAGGTGTGTAAATGTTTGTAAACTGCAGGACAGGACTTCCATTCTGTACACTGCAGATTGCTTTCTTGGTTTTTAAAAGGCAGAATACTGAAACAGAGAGGCTCAACTGGAGTCTAAGTACCATATACTACCCAATATTTGAGGTAATGGTGAAAAACATGGATTTGATGTTCAGGGAAGCATGCAGTGCTGTGTGACTCCTGCACCTATTCTACAGTGAGACCCCTTTCTCTCTGTAACAGCTTCTCTCTGTAATTATGTGTATATAATATGTGTAATGCCAGTGAAAGATAAACTGGCATCATCACTGCTATGATGATTATACTCATTTCATAATGGGTAATTGAGGTTGTGTACAACCTATCTTGTCAAACTTGGAAGTTTTAATGAGTTTGTGTCTGTTTGATGTGCTTTCTCTCTTCTCTATTTGCTGATGATAAAACATTTCGCTGCGCAAGCAAACGTTAATTGTGGCGTCCCGTTGTGCCACAATTAATGCCAAGGGGTCTGCAACAACCACTAGTGTATTTATATACAGTGACGTCATATCAGGCGTCTAAAATATTTTTTACTGTATTCTTTTTTAAATTTCATCCCATGTGCACATCTTTAATATATCGTGATGTTGCACTTGCAGCAACAATAAATAAACCCCCCGCATTGTATGAAAATATCAAAGGGAATGTAATCTGTTGTTATTTTTTAAATGCCAGCAAATGATGTGAAAAGCTGTGTAAAAAAATAAATAAAACAAAATCGAGGAGAACATCTGCTTACCTGAACGGTTTGAAAGTGAGAAGACATCTCCTCACCATAATGGAAAGGTCGCTGCTGGTTGCAATCATTTTCCACACACATAGAAAGCGTCGGATCTCCTTAACATGGTGCAAGTCCGTGAGAAAACCAGCGTCAAAACCATAACTTTCAGCCGGAGCCCCGAAGATGGACGAAGAGCGAGGCGAAACTGGCAACTTCCCAGACTGACTACTGTCCGTGTGGCGCCGAGAGCAACTTCAGCCGGAATCCCTCCGGCGCGTCCTGCAGCAGCGGGTAGATTGTCCTTCTCCCACCTGCGGACTGATCTGCAGAGGAACAATTAGGAGCAAATATTATGTGGCTGCCCTTTTAGCAGTTGTGATTTACTCCGTAACACTGATAAATGTCCTGGAAACATAGCGGAGCGGAGGTGTTATAACACAGGGCTGCTGAGTTCCTTGAATTCCTTTGAGTGGATGGAGCACAGACTCTCTTTTCTCGTTAGGTAGTTCTTTAGCTGGGACTCGCTTAGCCTACTGATAGCGCCATCTAATGATTCATACTGGAAAACTGAAGTTGATTCTGTTTATACATAAGCAGAAACAAACCCTGGATACGGCACAAATAATAAATGTCTCAATCTAATATAAGTAAATAAGTTTAGAAAAAATAATGTTATTAGAAACAAGTCAAATAACATACGTGTTAGTGAGGTAAAATAATAAGCTTGCTAATATGGAATAAGTCACTTCACAATTAGGTGCTGGATTGATGGCAGTGAATAATTCATCATGATATGAACTCTCTGGGGTTCTGGAGACATGGGCGTAAATCTCATCCAATTGAAAATTAATGTGTCAAATTATCAAAATACATCACTATATAATCCGAACACTGACGTGAAGAGTCTTATAAATGTATACGGAGCATTGTAACTGTTGTCTCTGTTGGGACATATTTCAGTACCGTGGACAGCGCCGGCTGGGAACCTACAGACAGATAGAAGCTCAGCAGCGACACCCACTGGACTGAACATAAAATACACTGAATTTAGTGTGAAACAAAGTACCCTGTGCAGTATTTAAAAGGTAGTAGTGGCTCGTTTTCTCCGTTTGTTATTTTCAGAAGAAGAAGTAGTAAAATCAAGCGACAAAATACTGTTGAAAAAAAGTCAGATCTGACAAAATGTTTGTGCCAGTCTTCATGATCAATTTCAGAATTCAACCATGGGTGGGTGGGTGAGGGGGATAATGTTAAAATGTTGGCTTATAAGATACACTGATCAATTTTGACTTAGAAGGGGACATTTCATTACATTATGAACAGTTAATACATTTTCAGAAATATTATAGCTTCCACAACAGTTTAATGAAATCTGGCTCAAGCCTTTTGATGGCTGTCCTATTTTTACTATTGTTATCTTTTAGTTTTGCTATGCATATGAAAGAAAAACAGATAAACATCAAAGTACTTATAATGAGTTGACGTTTGTTTACCTGGTGTGCCTTGCAGGAAAAAAGGGAAAGAATATTGACCAACACTTTGAAAAAAGAAAAAAAGAAAAGTTGACATCCAGTGTCATCTTAATGGACAGCAAGAGGCAGCATCCCTTGTTACCTTGGCAACTGTTTGCACTCTTACTATGTTGGGCCTAAGCTCTGCTTGTTGCCATTATTGCCTCTTGGCCTACAGCCCAGGAAGGCTAGCTCTTCTGACATTCCAAGCCCCGACTGAGATTTAAAATGCGCCAATGGTCAGATTACATTACTGCAAAATGACAACATGGCTGGTGTTCATCTGTCTGACGAATGTTATCAGTGACAGAGTGACAGGAAAAGGGTGTCTGTGAAGGTGATTTGGCCTTTTATTTGGAAGCAATGTCTAGCTGTGGCTGCAGAAAATAAGCAAATCACTCTCAAAGATAATTAAATGTTCACTGAATATGAGATAAAGTTTCAAATCCTTTCAGTGAGGACACATGAGTGATAATGCCACCTCTAGTTTAACCAAGGACACATCACCAGCAGCACTTTCAAAAATCCTCTTCTCTTTAATTCCCCCCATTTCATTTTGTCTCCTTTATTTGTATCTCTCTTTTTTCTGCTTGGTTGTTCATTATCATCTTCTCCTTCTTCTGCAACATGTCACCATCTCCACCACTGCATTATCCACAATATTTGCTATTTCACTGACATATACTGCCTCTCTCGCCCTCACTATCTCTCTATCTTTCTCTCTGTCTGTCTCTTGAGTACCTACTTCCACTGCAGTTTTTCTCTCCCTCCCACTGTTTGGTTTGGACTCCCTCTGCTTTACTGAAGATTCACAGAAGCAAATCCCCAAGGACAAAAAACGTAAAAGTAATTCATTTAAACTAAACACTGTATTTAATAGGGAAACATACACCTGGGAAAAGCAGGGATAGAAGATGCAGTAATGAAACTACTTAATTTTACTGGTGCTTCATCGACAAATGGGTAGAAAATCAGATGCACTGAGTCTTGTACTATATATGCAAATAGTCTTTTTTATAATTATTTGTCTGCCTTGAATGTGGTAGAAAATACTCACAAAACTTAAGCCTATATAACATAACTGAGCTTCACTCAAAGCAGAAATATCTTCCTCTCTCTGTGGACTCCATTGCCATGATGTCTGTCAGAGAGAAAATGCCAAGTAATTATGACAACAGAAGAGGCTTGCATACATTTGCATGATACAAACAAAAGGAAGCAAAAACTAATTTAACCAGCAGCAGGTGGCTAATTTTGATGACACAGTTAGAGCAAGGTAGTTGATCTCAGCCAAATTCAAAGATACAACTCAGTTAATGAAGAAATGTTAATGTTTACTTCCAAACCCCAAATGCTAAAAGACAGAACAAGTGAAATATCAATATTGTGGATAGGAGACCACCAGAACATTAAACATTATACATGTAAAATATACATGTAGACTGTTGTCCTCGTGGTTCTGTACAATTGTGGTTTAAAATGGCCAAACAGTCTGATCTTGAGCAACTTGATAACTGACATGTGCCCCATGAGGTTTATGCATATACATTATGTATTGGGCTTTCCCAATTGTGTTAAATGTTTAGCACACATCCACAGTCTTAAGTGCACAACCAAAGACTAACTGAAAAGACTTGAACAAAGTCTATCTCTTATCTACACATAGGAGCCCATGCAGCTCTGCTTTGACTGTGGCTTTCATTCCTCACAGCAGCCATCAAACCACAGTGATTCAAAATGCTTCAGGTAGAGAGACCAACCTGTGCCAATCTTTTATAAACTGCAATTAACTGGAAGCACCACACTGATTTTTGACACTAACTGACTTCAATCAGACACTTTAAAAACAAGATTTTATTTGAATTCACATGCTTTTCTCCAGCCTGCCATGCTCACCAGCTACATTTCTCAGAGAGGATTTCTCTGAATCATCACATGTTCGTAATGCACTTTAATGTAAGTGCAAGTAATGACACAGCCTTAGTACTGCTGTAATATTGGTGCTGAAAATGCAATAATAGCCTTAATGTTCATTTATAGATTTCCATCTAGATTCAGATGATCCATTAAAGTCTAAATGAAACTAAAAGATGTCTGTAACTGACAGTCTGCACACCGCAGGGTCCAGCAGAGAGGAGCTATAAAGATGACAAGCTGACTTCTCTCTGCAGAGGTTCAGTGGTGAACCACATGTATTCATGGCAGCTACATTTCACTGAAATACATAATGATTTAATGAAATGTGTACTGGCAGGCTGAGCTTGATTAATATTTATAATGTATTCTACAACACAGTTATACAGAAAGGGTACACCGTGCACTGTGTGTGTACATCCTGTTCAAGTGACTGCATCTTCAGAGTAGCACCTTATTTTGTATTAGTTTCAAAGAATTCAAGTCTCACACCTCACAGTCATACTGCATGAAGAGGTGAGTCTGACAAAATGTGCAGCTTGTAACTACAGGCATAAGCTCAGTCTTTGTGTTCTTCGTGAAGATAAACAGATCAAATTTTTGTGAAAGGCTAACTTACCAGAAAAGCCAGCAATATTTGCTTTTTCAGAAGACTGCAGAAAGTCTCGGTTCAAGTTTCATTAGTTGGGTTAGGGTTAGTTGAGCTGACTGTTGGCCTGGTGTCACCAGTTATATTACATGGGGAATTTCTGTGTTACTGATCCCCACTTGCACATTGCAGAGTATTTGTGAAACATTAAAGTTTAAGATTAATTTAATGTGGAAAGAAGCCTTTTAAACACTTTGTAGGATAAGTTGAGAAATTCCGAGTTGAGGATTTTTCAAGCACTACAATGCATCTCTGCACTGTTTGTAGGTAACTGTCACCAGAAGCAATGTGTCAAATGATGACAAGCTGAAGCCTTATATCCAATTAAAATGGAAGGTTTTTCCTCAAGGTATGCAGCAGCTTTCCTGAAGTGTGTATGAGAAAGGCGCCCTGAGAAAAAGTCAAACTCATTGCACACTACAGGCCTGAACCTTTTAAACTGTGTTTACCTGCTGTTATTTATTATTTCAAAGATAAGATGAGGAAATGTTAAACTATTACATACCTTTGTCCTGCAAATAGATCTATACAATATACTGTATCAGCTGTGCAGGTGTAAAACTGTAGGAAACCCTATGAATGTTAACTACTATTCTCAGGTTTTGTTTTTGTGAAGTAAAAACTATCTAAAGAACCCCCCCAAAATTGCACCTGTGTTTATTAATCAGAATCAGAATCATGTATTCGCCAAATGTATCATAAAAGACACAGGAATTTGTCTCAACATATCAGCAATACTTAATCCAACACCACAACAGATGTAACAAATAAACAGAAACATACATACACACATACAAGGCCAAATACTGGGTTGTGTATGCAATCGGCCAGAAAGTCATTTCTGCTACAAAACACACATGCACAAAGTGCATGTGCACCATGCATTGTTAGGTTAAAGGTCTAAAAGTCCAGAACAGTATTGAAAGTCCAAGCAATAGATATAACCAGGTGCAACAGTCATAGAATGAAAAATTAAAAACAAAGCCATAATAAAAAGTGTCTGATTTGAGATAGAATAAAAATAAGTGCCAAGTGGGGTCGGGGTACGGATGGAGTGTCAGTCCCACTGATGTTATGATGATTTTTGGGGGCTTATTGAGGAGGGAAATTGCCTTTGAGCAAAAAACAAAACAAAAAAACCCAGAAAAACCTGACAGAACCGAACCGCCTTCCTGAGGGGAGTTTTTTGAACAGGGGATTTTCTGAGGGAAGGGGTCATCAGCGCTCTTCCGTGCTCGCTTCCTGACCCTTATTTCAAACAACTCTTGGATTGACACAGCTGATGTTGACTCATCAGTGTCTCTGCTGTGCGCACAACAGGCTGCCCTACCGGGTGGAGACAGAGCCAAGCCACACAGTGATGAACAAAGAGAGAACACTTGCAATGTCTGCAAGAAACTTGGACAGAACAGGGTGGGAGACATTGAGTTTCCATAGTTGTGGTGGTGGTTTCGCCCTCCAGTTGAGGTCGTTGGTGATAATGGTTCCTAAGAATTTGAATGCCTCCACCTCCTTGAGGTGGTGGCCATAACGCCATGTTATTGATAGTATGATAAGTGTGGGCGAGAGGATTTCCGGCAGTCTAAAGACCATCACAAATGTCCTCCTCCTCAATGTTGAGAGGGCTGAGTAATGATGGGACTGCAAACTTTTCTCAGCCAGTTCCAGCATGAGGGGGAAGGAAGGGATGTGTTGATAGGGACTGCATGATGAGGAAGCAGTGTGCTGATAGCAGGGGGCTGCAGGATGATGGGGGTATGTGCAGTGTGTTAGTAGAAGCCAGGGGAGGGGGCAGTCATTGAGGTAAGAAGCTGGGAGCTTTGCAAAACGGGCTTAGAAGTTGTTACGGTCATTATCCAGTTTTATAGATGGAAGGACCTGCTGTGCTTTCCTTTTATAGTGAGTCAAATTCTTAAGAGATAGCCAAATCACTGACGAGTTGTGGGCATCAAACTGTTTTTCAATTTTATTTCTGTAATCAGCTTTTGCCGCCCTGATGGCTTTATTGAGCTTTTGTCTGGCAAGCCTGTATTCATCCATGTTCCTTTCCCTATGAGTATACTTTAGCCTTCCTGAGCAGCCTAAGCATTTTAGTAAACAAAAGTTTATATTTCAGCATTTTCGGTATATGAGTCACATGGGATATGCATGGCGTAGCAGTAAGTGGTGTTTAGACTATCCTGCATTCCAATTGCCTCTGTCGTCCATCTTTTGGTTAAGTTGTTATGCTGTGCTGTGCAGTGTAAATATTGTTTTTTGAATGATTCTATTTTTGATACACATATGATCTTCACAGATCAAAATAAAACCTATCTTTTCACTCTTGTTCCTCCGATACAGATTTCTGTCCTTAAAACAGTGTCCCGTATGTTAGATCACATAAAGGACAATCTTGAACTGTGTTGTGTCTTGAGGACAAAAAAAACTTCATACCTCCTCCCATCTACGTTTCTTGTTATGACTCTGGCTGTTGTGTCCTCACTTGTTGTGCTATTCAGATTTTCTTGCCTCCTCTTACCCATCCACCATGCACCCTTCGTGTTCTCACCTGCCTTGCACACCTAAGACTCCTCACTAATCATTCCGGACCTGCTGCTCAGCTGCTTCTCTGTCTGTGTGAATAGACTCAGGAGTACTTAATGAGTGTTGTTTGCCTGATCTTTGACAGTATGTGTCAGTCTGTAATGCCTGCTTCAACCTGTTGCCTGTTAACCTGCCTATTCTTGCTAATTCTTCTCGCCTGTGCATGGTATGGTTTCTACTTTTGGAAGTAAAAAAGCAGACTGTGTGCTTGCCTAAAACTACACATTTCTAGTTGTGAATCTGTAAACTTTATATTGTTAAATTACAGATTGGTTTTTAACTCATCTTTACAGTAATTTTCAGTCATCCTTGCAGCCTGGTTCGAGGTATGGACGTGTCAGTCAGTCCACCACCTTGGTCCAGACTGACATATTACAGCTATTGAATTGATTGCAATTAGTTGGCAAGTGATATCATGATATTCATTTAACTGTAGTACCATCATCAGGTCAGTCATGTTGTAATTTGTCCAAATGAAATTCAATAAATAGAATTTAAGAGAAAAAAACACGTATCTATACAAAGCAAGAAAAATACAACTACTACAAAACACAGGTGGTATATCTGGACAGATACATTTTCTGTGTCACCGGTTTCTAGCAGATCCATTTTGTTAATCTGTTCATTATGAGTGTTCGCCTTTCAAAACATGGTATGGTTATTTTTTTATTGTTTATGGTGAAACTGGAGAATGTGGGTGGAAAGTATTGTAAAATCCAATATAACCAATATATCCTGTGAGCAAATGGTGCTGTGATTTACAAAGAGAGAGAGAAAAAAACTATTTGCTCTCTGCAGGACCTGAGGGATCTCTAATGTGCCAGGCACACATATAAACGTGTACCCCCTGTAGCAACATGATGCTGGAAATCCGCCTAGTATTCATGTCTGATATAAATTTAATTACAGCCTACGCTGTTTGTTCTTTTGGTGTTGCAGCTACATTCTAGATCAAGCTTTGACAGCTAAACAAATTTAAGCCACATTAAAAGAAAATCTTTTAGGTAAAACAAATGTAATTTTGTTATCCCTGAAGAAAAACCCAGCAAAAGTCCTCCAAGCAATAACTTGTCTTGAGATAATGGAAAGTATTCATCTAAAAAACCCACATTTCACAATGGTTCATCCCAACACTACCCTGAAGTAAGGTCACACCTTTTTAGCATGTCATTGCAGAGAGTAGTTGTTAGAGTGAGTCAGAGTGAGAGGACAGATTATGCAAGAGAATATTCTCGAAACCATAAACAGTCAATTAAAAGGTTGTTACAATGTACCAGATACTGATAATACAGTGTACTTTACAGTCAAAATCTATCTATCTTAATTGACTTTTTCTGTGGGTGTAAGTAAACTTTTAAAGAATCAAAATAATATTACATAGTAAAAAATGTGGGCTTATTTCTGCCAGCCTGTAAACAGCAAATAGAACTTCTAGTTTCAGCGGCTGATTGTCAGTGGCAATGGTAAATAGAAAATGTAGAAAGAAACACCAACATTAACTGAGAAAACTTTAGAAATATATTTATGTAGCCTTAGGGTTTTATACATACATACTTACACAATTAATAAATATTGAAGGGGTTTGAATGAAATTAGAAAAATATGCTCAACCACAATTTGAGTTAAAATGTGTATGTTCATAAATAGGGGAAGAAAGGATAAAACTGTTTCCTTATGTGCTACTGAGAGTATTGAAATAATAGTCCTCAGGTTATTTTCTTGTTACAGGGTGAAGGAGCCAGGAAACTTTCGCTTTTGCTTGTGTGTCATAACAGTCGGTTCATTCCAGGGCTTGTCTAGTCATGCCAAACTGGAAACTTGACACTCTGCCTGAAGTTTCTTTTAAAATCTTGAGTCGCTGAATATTCTTTCATACGTACCTTTGAGCACCAGCACATTCAATGACAGTGGACCTTAATTTTATCCCCACAGGAAATCCTACTCCGGTTTACATTATTTGCAGTGTGATCAGAAGAATACAATGGTGAGTATAGACAAACCTGTCTTACCTCATGCAGCTCTGAGTTTGATCCATCTAATGTGTTAAAATATTGGTTTTAATACAGATGAAAGCAAGCAGTCTCTCCCCTGGTGCAAGGACACAGCATGTGTTTGGCTTGGTTGCCATCATCTGGTTCAAGTCAGCAGTCAGTGCTGGTGAGACTTTTTTTTTTTTGCATGAAAATACATGTATATCAGAACATTTTTGTAAACATATTTGAAAAGGTTATAAAAGGAGTTTTATCAAGTGTATGCTTATCAGTACATAATACAATAGTACATAATAGTGGTAAACTCTTTATGATTTTAAGGAAAAGTACTGTGGTTTCTATCTTCTTTAAGAGAAAATACAAACAGCAGATGACACAATGGCACTGTACTTATAAAGTTTAAGATTTTTCTGTCTTTTTCACTTTTGTCTGTTAAATCTCCCATCATGAACCCCATTTTTGGACTTAAAGGAATAGATTGATATTTATATACGTTTGCATATTTGCTTTCTTGCCAACAGCTGATTGATGCTGCTCTTTGCTGAGAGAGTGATAACAGTTTCTTATCAAACACATGACAACATGTGACATATTTCACATAAAGTTGCAATACATGACATTTAGCAACTAGATGTCGCTCTATAGCATGAACATTTCAGACCAAAACAAACGTGTCTGTCATTTACTCAATAAAGTTGGAAAAGAAAAGAAAATGCCCTGAACTGACGGCTCACAAAACTCAACTGTCAAACTAGGCAGTGCTGATCAAACATAGATCAGGATTTTGTTATTGCATTGCCTATGTATCGCCTCAGATGCTTTCAGAAACATATTTTAATGTACTGTTTAGCTGTAATTTGAGAAGTCTGTGACACAGCCGCCATCTTGAAAACGGTTGTGGGGGACATGCATTAGTATGGATTCCTCTGCTTTATTTGGCAAAACATGCCCTACTCTGCCTCTTTTTGGTCAGGGTTAGGGTAAGCATATCAGGGTAAGCTAATAAAAGGCAGAGTAGGGTATTCAGCACTCTTTTTTTTAAAGTTTTGACTGATATTGCAATTGCAGTATTATTTGCAATTCCAGAGGGAATGATTTTTGTGGGAATCTGTACCAAACAAAAATATGATGTGTAGGACAGGACATCTCGGCAGCACAAAGACAATTTTTAATTACAAAGGTATTTTGACACACTATTCTTCTTAAACAAATATTGGGCCTTCTGTTATTTGAAATTTGTAGTGGGTCTTATTGCAATCTCAATAAAATCTTGATTAATTGTTCACCCCTGGTATTCAGAGGCAGAGAAAGGTGGGTTCTGCCAAGAAAAGCGATGGGATCCCTAATAACTTGCTGGACTTGGGGGGACTCACATGCACTAACATGCATGTGCAGCTGGACCGGCTACCAAAGCAAAGAACAGAGAAGCTCAGATAAGAAAGCACACAGAGGGAGTGTGACTTCATTCACTGCTCAGGTCACCATTACTCCATGATATCCTTACATGGCAAATAGTTGTTTGTTGACATCCAGACAGGCTGAGTGTCATTTATTGCACCTTTAAGATAAATCTAAACCAGTTTCACATGAACATGAATCTAAATCAGCTGTAAGCTAGACACTGAATATCTACAGACTATATAAGTATTATCAACTTCAACTCTGTATTCTTTTTAGTCAGTTCCAAATTGGGTTCTGACATTGAAATATCAAAATAAAACATGATCAAAAATCAATTAGTGGTTTATTTCATTCGCAGGAATTAAAAATCAGATTTTATTCAATTGTTTAATCTAATATTCCCTCTCTTTGATAATTCAGCTGGTGAAGCTTTGGAGCTACAGACCATCCCTGGGGTGGTAGCACAGTGTGGAGACAATGTGACACTGACATGTGACGCCAGCTCATTACTCCTGTCAGATATCAGATCATTTAACTGGGTGGGAAGAAATAAAAGTTTGTGCAAACATGATGGTGAACATAACCCTGAAGTTTTGTGTGAAAGCACAGCAGAGACGACCCACCACAAGCTCACTCTGACTCTCATTAATGTGATGCCAGTTCACCAGGGAAAATACCTCTGCAAACTGAGCTCCAAAATAGGAGTAAAATACACGTCAAGTTTTGTTAAAGTTCAAGGTGAGTTAGTTTGTTCATTTACTTTTTTGTTTTTATCTGTGTTGTTTCATCTTTTTAAAAGTTCTTGATCTTTGCAGACTGCTTTGGTGGTTCTGATTCCTCCAGAAATGAGTCTCATGCAGTGTGCTGGTTTAATGGAGTTTACCCCAGTGGCACAGTCCACTGGTTCCAAGGAAATGCAAACTCAACAGAATCTGCCAGCACGCAAGAAGTTGAGGACCAACATGGACAGTACAATATCATAAGTACAATAAATGTAAAAAAAAACCTGCCTTATAACTGCTCATTGTGGATACCTGGTGCCAGTAAGTACCTTGTCACCCTTGTCATACAGCCATCTGCGGTGAAGGTGAAGGCATCAGGGAGCACACAGATCAAACTGCAGTGGATCTGTATGATGATGGAAATAATGATGGTGAAATTTATCATGTAAAGGAGATGCTATAAACAGGCAGGTTTCAGATGTTTCTCAGGAAGCTGAAATGTGGGGAAAAAATTGAGAGAAATGAAAATGAACCAATGAATGATGCAAGATGTTTGTGTAATAGACTTTTCTGTATTAATTAGCTAACCTAATACATGCTGTTTGTAACTGCTGTACAATGCTGCCATTGAGTGGGTATGTTGTGTTTTTTAACACGCTGTACAATTTCTTGTCAATTTGACAGTTAATTCTCCTGAACTGTTTAGTCTGGAGAGGGGGTTTATAGATGCAACAGATGAAATGAATCAAATTTCATAATCAGTCTCGTTTTTACTGGTAGTTTTAAGCTCAGTGTCACCAGGAAATTCTTTGTGAAGTTAACTTTCATTTCCTCCTAATGGCCAGAAGGGGGCACTCTTCCCATGCAATAATAATAAGCCCTCCTTCCACAGTGACTTACCTATTTACCAATTTTCCCTAATTTAATTTACTAGATTTGGAAACAAGTTATTTTATAAATAACAGCTTGTAAATGCTCTAAAGAAATACTCTCACTATTTTTGATTTATGTCCACATAGATTCAAATTTGATGCAAATACATGAACAATGAAGGAGATTCAATTTTCTCACTAGTACTATGACATAATTTAGTGGTTAAATTGAATACACCAGAGACACGAGTCAAAACATGCTGTAAAATTATTACATTTTTTTCAGTTAATGATTTTCTTTGCTTATATGTTGTCTACAGATGCCGTTTTATCACATGTTCAAATATGCTTTTTATTCAAATTAAACCTGAAACATTCATTGATGATGTTAATCTTGTCTAGACAAAATGCAAGAGATATTACACATTGATGACGATTTTGAAATCACTTTTGTAACATGCTTCATACTCAAAGAGTGAAATCTAATAAATGCAATCTATGTAAACTTCCTGCTGTTTTCTGCCTCGTTCAAACCTTCCATCCTCTTTGTACAGGATTTGTACATTGTACTCTTCTATGATGCATTCATCTGTGGAAAGGTTGTTTGTTTTTACACTCCTCACTGCACTTCACTGCAAACATGGTTGCTTTAGAGATGTTCAGGTATGTATTCCTTCAAGGGAAAGTGTTGCCTGAGCGTGTGGCGCCAGGTTTGACAAATACAGGAATGCTGCATTTTGTGCAAATATTCTGGTTCTTTTCAGAGTTTCCAGGAATGAGAATTAGGTTCTATTTTGGTTTGGTGGTGTTTGTTGACCTTATTAAGGTTTTAAGGTGAAACATGAGCTTCAATGCCTGTTGGTTGTGCTTCTGTTCCCTGGTTTCACCTTCAGTGTTTGCTGATCCTTTCTCTGCTTGATGAGGCAAGTTTCAAATTACATCCAGGGCTTTCTCAGGTGGCTGGGAGGAGCAAAGGGTAAGGACACGTCTGTTGTGTTTTCTGGATATTTCAGCCAGTTTATTTTTAGGAATTCATTTTTATGCATTTCTTGTTTTGTGAAACTGATATTAAAATCCATATTCAGAAAGCACCTGGTGCAAGTAAACCTGATGAAGTGTCTTGCATGTGTGTCAAAACATCCTCAATTCAGCGGCAGTCGAGTGGATAGTTTATCTTCAGCTGCAAGACCGACAGGAGTTAACAGCCGAGCCAGCAAGCAAGAACATGTACAGGTCTTATGTTGCACAGTTATGTTCTCAGAAGTGGTTTTCAATCGTATCGGAGATGGCTAAACAAACAGCAGCAAAATCCATTAAGAGAATCATCTTACTGAAATCATGACTCCAAGTGAGGGGAATAAAAATTGACCATGATCATGTTTGTATGAGGATAAACTGTGCTTTTCCAACCTGCTGCTGTGCCACAGAGTCAGAGAGACAAAAGACGTCAGTCCTCAGGACCTTGGCGCTGGCACACCAAGCTGCTGGAGCAGGAGAGGCAGTTAAGAGGCATGATAAAATGACCTGAGGAGGCCCTGCTGAGAGCAGATACACATTACAGATTAGTTACTTAAGACAGAGCACAGGGGGTACAGCTTATTTGCTCCAGAAGAGCCACGACAAATTTAGACACATTGGAGATCAATGAGAGAGGCAAGAAGGCAGAAAATTGTTTCAATTAATGTGACTTTGTCTGTTTACTAGATAGAAGGCATGTTTGTGGTTAAATGCAGCGTATTCCTCACACTTAAGGAGTTATAACTTTTACTTAATATATCAATGAGACACTCTGTACATATGGCATAAACTATACACTATAACCCTAACCCATACACAGTATACACAGTGTATGCATCCACAAACAGAGCTACAGTGTTCATTAGGTGGGTGAGTGAGAATTAGAAACACTGTAAAGTGCTTTGGATAAAAAGCACTTTATCACTCCTCATGAGCTGGTTGGCACCTTGAATGGCAGCCCCTGCCATCAGTGTATGAATGTGTATGTGAATGGGTTAATGTTGGCATGTGTTGTAAAGCACTTTGAGTGGTCCGTAGTTTAGAAAAGCGCTTACATAACATGTAGTCCAAATACCATTTAATAACAACAAAATAATTGTTGGTGAAACATATGGATGAATAGCAATCCCTGCTTATTATTTGGGAACACTTTCAATATCATGATTTACATTAGTAATGTCACTGAACCTATACATGTCTATTAATGTATTCAGCCATGTTCCTCTTGATGTGCAGTCTCCAAGATTTTTGCTGTATCTCAACCTTTGAGTCTGCAAAAGCAACATGAGTGAGTTCATGTGCTCCCACTTGATAAAACACTGTTGCCATGGTGAACTGAAGCTGCCGAAGCCTCACATAAAGACAGTATATTGAATTTTCTCTAATTTGTTGGGTTTTTCTTTTTCTTTTGATGCAAACCATTGAAAGAGACTATCTCAGAAAGCAGCAATTATATTTGGCTTTGAAAGGCAATCATACGATTTTTCATCAAACTGAGGTTGGACACTGTATTGCTGAGAATCAGTAGCATTTGCTTTTATTTGCAGGTGCATGTAGTTCAAATGGTCAGAATTACTTGGAATTATGGTTTCATACAGAGCACTTCATGAAACTGCATTACTCAGAAAGGCAATTATATAAGCACTTTAAAGTGCCTCTATTAAAATGTGTTGTTATTTCCTCACATTTCATCTAAAGAGTAGACAAAATACCAGACTATTAACCCTCACAGCAGAGCAAAATATAGGCGCAATTCAAACTTTGTACACCTACACCTAATTAGAGCTGTTGGTTAAAGGAGGGGAGGCCAGTTTCACTCTGTGCATGTGAAAAACAGTGTGATTAGAAGCTAACACAATGATACAAAACATGGATGTTGTATTTTAAATCATGTGGCACGCCATCTCCTGAACAAGTGAAGAGAAAAATAAGGAAAAGATAGCTTTAAAATCTTACTCACACATTATGTTGATTTCAGGAGTCTAGTTATTCCGCAATGCAAATGTTCAGAGAACCCATGATGACAAACCTCTTGAATCCCTCAGCTCCTTTTGGTGCTGGAGCACAAATGATTCACAATCAGCTAGTATTATTTCCCACATCACCTGCTATCCAGATCCTCTTATAAGTTCAGATATTTAAATGCACAGTACATGCAACTCAGGGCTGCACATGTCCCCTAAATAGCAAGACTTGATGGCATGATAATGGACACAGGGCTGGATGAACCCAGATTTGAGTTCACATCTCCTCCTTACCCTTTTTCTCACGTGAGTGGAAAGTGGATTCTCAGAATAACACACTTCTCTCCACCCTTTGGTGACGCTTTGGGGTATATATACTGCATGGTATAGATAGTTCTTGGAAACTTAGATCTTCTTCTTAATTGAACTATCACCAGCACACAAACGTCACTGTTTTTTTTTTTCTTTCTTGACAACTTGACAACCTTTAAGAGACCAATTACAATATAAAACCAAGAGAACAGGGCAGACATTATCTTTACACAGACATGTGATAGCTATTGTTAGAGTTCTGCATCTATCCTGCAGCTTTTTTCAAACCTCCTCTCAATATTCAGAGCAAAAGCATATGATTGTGACATTTTTCTAATAATGAATAGTTCTGACTGCCTTGGCCGTGACAAATAAAGTGTGATTTATAAAATGCCAACCAACATCTTCATTATGTCTTTTGAGAAAGATTTGATTGATCCTCTGTCTTCAGCAGGTAAAAGTGACAAAAAGGAGTTTTTATGTAATGATTTCAGCTGTTCTGTCCTGTATGCAGAATGCTTTTTCCAGACATTTTACACAGCTGTTTATAATAAAATTACTGATGTCTGAAATCCACCAAGCTGCTTCAGTTTCGGGGTCCTGATATTGTGCATGATGGCTCACTGTCACACAGTCATGACTTATTGGGACATTTTACTTGAATAAAGCCTTCTTTTTTTCTTTTCTTTTTTCTAGTAACAGTGACAATTTTGACATGTAAGTGGGAAGATAACGTCGATATGTAACCTTTAATCAGTAAATGTCTTAATTGACAGCAAAAAGTTGAGCTCTGCCACAGGAGAGCCATAAAAAGAAGTCCAACATCAAACATCGAACAGTTATATAACCTTCCAATTATTTTATGTAACTGTGGTTGTTCTGGCTCCTCCTTTTCTCTCTGAACCCCCAGCATTCTTCCATCTGTGGATACCAAGCACCATTAACACATACATCCATGTATTTATACACCACTTACTGCATATACAACTACCCTGTATGCAGTGATGTGGTGATATGCACATAGGTAAATGTTATCAAGTAGTTAAACAGCTATATTTAAAAAAGCCGAACATACTTCTTTTCATCATTCATGCAGTGACTATGATGAATAAAACGATGTTGCCATTCTTTGCCGAACAACATATATAATGATGATGATTATTTTATGATGTGTGTTATATTAAATGTAATTAAATGTCTTGTATTTCTAATTGTGTTTGTTAATATTCAGTGATTATAAATGACTGTATATTTTTAGTTTGGATCCGAGGAGGATTGGGTGTTGCCGAGGTAACACCTGATGAGAATCCAAAAAAAACCCCACCAAGCAATACAATGGACGTCTAGTGTATGTAAACTACAAATTTAAAAAAAATTTAAAAAAACATGTCAGGGATCAAATCATTGTGATTTTATTTGAGCTTTTTATTCAAGCACCCTTTAATGAAACAGCTTCATGGGCATGTCATATGTCCAGTGGATTGATGCTTTTAAGAAGACAGATTTCATGGGGTACACAAGTTCTAAAACTAGATGAAGGGAACCCAATTATACAAATGAGACAAAAACATTCAATGTATCAATTTATTTATTGAGGAAAATTATTGCACCTTCTTCTATCTTTCCTATTTGTGTGAGACAAAAGTATGTGAACCCCTTGCTTTCAGTAACAGGTGTGGTCATCTTTAACAGCAATAATCTCTCTAATCTTTTCGCACTCTCTGTTGAGCTTCAGGTCATGGACGGATATCTTGACATTTTCCTGTAGAATTTGCTGGTACAACTGAGAACTCATAGCTCAATCATTGATTGCAGGCTTTCCTGGTCCAGACGCAGCAAAGGAGGCCCGAACCATGATACTACCACCACCATGTTTCACAGATGGGATGAGGTTCTTATGTTGGAATGCAGCTCATTGCCAAACAAAATGCTTCTCATTCAAGCCGAAAAGTTTGATTTTGGTCTCATCTGTCCACAGAACATTTTTCCAATCACCTTCTGGCTTATCCACATTGGTCTTGAGCAAACTGTAGACAGCAGTAATGTTCCTTTTTGGAAAGTTGTGACTTTCTCCTTGCAACCCTATTACACATACCATTGACATTCAATGTTCTCCTGTTGGGGGTCTCATGAACATTGATTGTAGCCACTCCAATAAAGGCCTTTAGTTTCCTGGATGTTAGCCTGGGGGTCCCTGGTGACATTTCAGACAATTACATGCATTGCTCTTTGTGTGATCTTTGTTGTCCAACCACTCCTTAGAAGGGTAACACTGGTGTTGGATGTCTTCCATTTCTACACAATCTGCCTGATAGTCGACTGGTGGAGTCCAAACTCTTTTGAAGTGGTTTTGTATCAGCAACTCTTCTACTAAGGTCTTCAGAAATCTCCTTTGTTCGAGCCATGACACACTTCCACCAATCTGTGTAATGAAGCTCAGACTTTGACAGTGAAGAACCAGATTTCTCTTCTTTAAATAAATCGAGGCCTCCCAAACTCACGCTTGATTGTCATCCCATTGATTGACCTGACTCTAATTTCTGACCTTTCGACGGGTTCACATAATTTTGCCTCACACAAATATGTACCATTGGATAATTTTCCTCATTAAATAAACAAACAAGTGTAATATTTTTGACTCATTTGTTTAATTGATGTCTTTGATTATCTAGTTTTAGGACTTGGATGGAAATCTGATCACATTTTAGGTCATATTTATGCAGAAATAGAGCAAATTCTAAAGGGTTCACAAACTTTCAAGCAGCACTGTCTTTTCGGATTGTTTTTCTAAGCCTCTGGTGCACATGCATCTCAATAGAAAGGTTGCTTGGAAGCTCATCTATTTCAACAATTAGTCCAGTTTTCTGTCTGCTGCTTGGAGTCAGTTGAATGGCCGTGATCATAGTTTGTGGGCCCCAGCTCAGGCATTTTCAGATGGTCACAACCAAGTCTCCTCTTGCAAATTTCGATGGCCTGCCATGAAGGTCATTTAATGGATTTACCTCTCACTCTGAGCCACAGTCAGTCACAGAGTTTCAGCAGTGATAAGAACACTGAGGTAATGTGAAAGTAACACAGAACGGTAAATTACCTATTTTAAAGAATGGCCCTAAAACAAAGCACTAAATGAAAACATCAGGAACGACGACTTCTGCTTCACCCTGAGTGACACCATCAGATAAAAAAACCAACAAACATGCTTGGTAGTCAATCAATAGACATCACTGGTCACATTACTATCCATTATCTCGCTGCATTACACAGTCAAACAAACCTTCAGGTCATGTGCCTCGGAACCCAAACACAAAAACCCACCACTATGCCCCCTCGATGATGCTCATGACACTCAAACATTTTCACACTTCTGCCTCAGAGACAGAGTGCATGTGTGTGTAGTTAGATGTGCATTGTGTGCGCTTTCCTGTGTGTTTGCAGTCCACAGCAAGCAACTCACTAACATTAAGACCCACACTGGGAATCAGGTGAGAGTTCAGCACAGATGAACTCACTGACTGGTGAAGAGGAACGCATCATTGCTGATTTGACACAATCAGGGCTGTGTACAAACAGTGGAGACTGCTGCTTGATCATTTTGCCTTGAGAAAGTTGGTGTGACGTCACTGAGTTGTGCTTGTAATAGTGGGTCATATTGCATTTATGCTTAGATTTTTTTACCCCCCAGTAGTTCTTTAATAAATGTACGTTTTTGTACGCTATTAAGATATTAGACCATTTGACTTTAAAACATCTTTGGCATTTCCAGAACTGAGTACAGCCTTCATTCTTCTTAATTAATCATATAAAACACAGTACTAGTCTGGCAGCATCTGTGGAAGGGTTGAATATAGCATCATCTGTGGTTGCATTCTTTGCACATTTTAAGGTATTTACTGCTGTTTGTGTTTCCAGCAGCTGTGGAAATTATAGCTCATACTAAACTGGTATGAGTCAATGGCACTTGTACCATCGTTTTACTAATAATGTCGGTTATATGACAGTGAAAAGCCTTATTGTTCAAATATTAAATGTAACATTTGAGTTATTTGTTTACCATCTGTAATTTCCATTTCAGTCTCCTGATGCAAATTTCACAGAGGTTATAAAATGCCTCAAGTAAACTACAGCATGAAGGATCAGTTAACCTTGAAGAAGATTAATGCAAACCCAGGGCCTTGAAAACAATAGATGAAAGGATACTTTTATTTTGCTCAGGGCAAAATATGCTTACAGATAGAAAACAGACTTTCAGACATCTATGTAGTGATTCTTGAAAGGGTCCTTTGGGATTTATTACTGAACATTTCACAGTTTGTTGTATGAGATGCATGAGCGTGAACCATTGACCTCACTTAAAATTTGCAATCCCTGTGAGCAGTTAAACACCCGTAAGCCAGATTTTATAGCATATTTAGGAGGGGAGAGTGAGAGTAAATGTCTGACTAAATAAGTTGCATCACATAAGTGCTATCATTAGTCTCCATGGTAATGATCAACACCATGATATAACAGGTTTTTTTGCAGATAGCGGTCACCATTTTTCATTGCATGCAATCCTAACTGTTCACAAAAAGTATATATTCACAACTGTCTCCTTGGACTATCTGGATGTCAATGTGACTTCTTCCTGCATGGCCACAAAATATTTTTACAAAAAAATGGTGGTGTTTGAATAAAATTAATTAGACTGCATTAAACTGCTGCTTCCTCTGTTGCAGCATGATGTATGAAAGAAAATAGGACATACACAGATTCTGCTGCACAAGCACTCCTGACTGGTTTAAACTACAGTAAACAGATCTGCAGAAGAAAAAACATTCAGGTCATGCAATACTGACATCCTGACATCATAAAAGGAAG
The DNA here is from genome assembly GCF_963691925.1 of Scomber scombrus. Lineage (NCBI taxonomy): Eukaryota > Metazoa > Chordata > Actinopteri > Scombriformes > Scombridae > Scomber > Scomber scombrus. The sequence goes on from NC_084987.1 coordinate 18,353,294, forward strand.
ATTATGTGTTAAGCCTTAAAAGGATGCAGAGTAGTGCAAATGGAAAATGTACAGGAAATTCAGCATCTTGTGTGTGACTTTGAAGTAGCTAATCTTGGCCACATGATGCATTACATAAAGAACATTAAACACCTTCAAGTAATGGGAACACAAAGGGATATGAGGCACTGATCAGTGCAGTCCCCTCTTCAATAAAGGGTACATAACAACACAGGAACCCAGGACATTAACGTCCCTTATTGTGATTTTCTGGACAGAGCTGAAGGTCCCACGTTTCATCGTGAATATTCCTAAAACACCCTCAGATCTTAGAATTAGAATAACACATGCCTTAAACTAACCCAAAAGGGATATTTTTCCTCCTGAAAGGAAGCAATGTAGGCACTGAGATTGATATACGATGCATGGCTCACAGAATGCTTATTACTTACACCTGTGTGAAAGGTCAAACATGAATAGATAAGACTAAGAGAATAGAGTTTTGATGTCACCTTTAAAATAATTTCTAGCTAGAAATCAGGGAGCAGGTGTACAGCACTCAAGTAGCCTAAATCACCATGGATCTTTTGACTGGAACAATACAATTACCATATGAGTAAAAAAACGTGAAATCTTTTATCTATCAAACATTTCTGGAAGACTGACTTCCATCGACATGACAGCTAAGCACAACCTGCACCGCCAACAATAGCCTGGCTCTGTTCATCTCTCTGTTTTTCCTTGTTCATTGTTTTGTAGCTGTCAGATGAAGGAGATCATGGATGAGGACAGGTACAGTGTTGTCATTCGAAGTACTGCTTTCAGTAAGATGTAGAAAAGAAAAACCATTACACCCGAGAAGGGACTGTATCTTCATAGTGATGAGCCAGTAGTTTACTATCTGTATAATGCCTGTACAAATAACACAAAAACCATACAAGACATTGTTCGACAGTAACAGCAAATCCCTGTTGATATGACAAATGATCTAAATGGCTTTAATAAATGTCTTCACAGTCAGAACTACGACAATCACAAAAAATAGCCTAAACACACTCAAACAGACACACTAATAAATCAGCAACATTAGAGAGCACTATGAAAAACAAGTGATTAAGTTGTGTGGAAACTTTGGTGTGGAAAAAGTTTGAAATGTAAAATTGGGTCAAGTAAAAAAAAGCAACAAAAACAAGTAGCAACAACTCTGACTTCATGCTCCAAGGAATTCATCCAGAGAAAAAAAAAGTTATGCCAATGAATCTTGCACATTTTTCACCCTGGATTTACTCAGATATGATATTCTGAGAAAAATAAAGAAATTCAGTTATATTTGCTGCCCTGGGTCTGCTTCCCACACTTGCGGTGTGAGCGAGCAGCTGGGAACAATGGGCAGCCTTTGTTTCATTTCATAAATTTAATACAGCAACTCCTTGTTACATAACACCTGTCAGTATAAGGTGTTATGTGTGTCAGCCAAAGGCTTTCATCAAGGAAAGTGAAAACAAAGCAGTGAATCATTGAGCCTCAAGAAAGAAACCAGTCAAACCACAGCTCAAATTAAAACAATTATTGCTGCAGACTGCTCCCTAATGCTTTGGACAACATCTGAGAGCAGGCACGATAACCCTTAACCCTGCAGTAATGAGCGCAGAGGAGCATTTAATGTCTGAAATGGTCTTTGACGATGTGGCTCTAATCTCATTTTGATATAGTGTTACTGCAGGTTTACTCACATTATTGGAGATTTGGATCAGTTTGTATTGTTCAGATAGAGGAACCAGTCATGTCATACAAAAAAACAAACACAACAAACACAACAAACACAATTTATAGGGACACATGGACATAAAAACCAAGCCATGATGGTTATAAAAGAGCTGGATACATTCTAACTAATCGCTTTAAAATGGTTCATGAATCATTTCCTCGTGTGTTACAGATCAATTATATGCCATTAGTAAGAAGCTTTTGGGTTGATTGTGAGAAATCCCTTAGGCTGACGTTAGCAAGTCACATACAATTAAAACGATCAATACGTCATTAATACAGTGTTATAGAATAACCCATCAGGTCTGCTGACTTAGATGCTAAGTTGGGGGGATCTTCCTGATGAATTAAAGAGCAAATTAAAAAAAACAAATCAAGTTTCATAATATTTTTCACAACCTTACAGCCCAAATTTCTTCTTATTTATGGATAAATAATGTATTAAACATTTATGAAGCCATTAGTGAAACAGATACCAGAAGATGCAACACGCAGGGATGCAACACTG